>NC_088832.1:33724053-33876553 GCF_904066995.2 Poecilia reticulata
TGGATGGATGGACAGACGGATGGATGGATGGATGAACGGATGGATGGATGGATGGACGGATGGATGGATGGATGGATGGATGGATGGATGAACGAATGGATGGACAGATGGATGGATGGATGGAACGGATGGATGGATGGAACGGATGGGTGGATGATGGATGGATGGATGGATGGATGGATGGATGGATGGATGGATGGATGAACGGATGGATGGATGGATGGATGGATGGATGGATGGATGGATGGATGGATGGATGGATGGATGGAACGGATGGGTGGATGATGGATGGATGGATGGATGGATGAACGGATGGATGGATGGATGGATGGTCTTCTTTGTTGTCCTTGTTGTGGATTTTATTATTATCATAATGAGTCGCTAAAGCTGCGCGCGCCGCAGCGATAGCTGCACGGCGCGCGCAGCACTGAACGCGGTGCGCGCGCAGCAGCGTGTTTATCTCCGGGTTTGTGCTCAGACTGAAGAGCAGCAGCTGTTTCCACATGGAGAGGATAATTATCAAAGCAGCTGAAACCTGCAGTCAGCTTTTCCTCCGTCTGATGAAAGGAGGATTTCACCTCCTCGCAGGGGAAACTTATAGACTCTCCCACAGCAAAATATACAGATAAATATATTTAAAAAAATAAATAAATAAGAGCCCTGGTTATAAGCTGAAAGCAGGTTCTGCTTTTTTAATGCGGCTCGTCAAACTCTAATCTGAGTTCGGGAAACTCGTAAAACATGCTGACTCGGTAAAAGCGAGGAAACTTCGTGAGCACAGCAGGGCTTTGCTTTCGGCTTCATCCTCCTAAATGTGTCTGACGGTTGTTTCTGCTGCTGACGAACAACCGCGTTTTCCTTCACCTGAGCAGGGAAAGGTCGAGCAGAAACTGCAATATCTCCTCAGCTAGACGCCGAAATGTCAGGGCAGCTGGAGGAAATACGACTCAGAGTCACTCATCCTTTATTTGATACTCTTAAATTATTCAGATCATTATTGAGCACTGTAAAATGTACCAGTACAAAAGAGCTCATCCTTAAGCAACACAGATACATGCACCTAACATTCTAGTTGTCGCAACGTTTAGCTACTCAATTCATTTGAGGAAACCGATTACAAGGAGATTTCTGAAAACTTCAAAAATTGCTAGAAAACCCCCCGGAATTTTGAGATTGATCAAAAAAAAAAAAAAAAAAGTATAGAAAAAAACATGGAAATGTCTGAGCTTCAAAACTCTACATTATTTATATACGCTCCCCACCCCTGAAATTCTCAGATTTTTCTTTAGAACAATCATGGAAATGTCCGCGTTTGAAAGTCAAGTCTAGATAAGTTTGAAAAACTTAGAAATGAATCTCTAATTTTTGACTTTGCAAAATTTCTTCATTTTTTTCTAGTGAATTTTTGACTTTCCCAACTCATAAATTTCTAAGTATTTTTTCTAGAAAATTTCTGAGATTAGTCTCAAAATTTCTACGTTTTCCTAGGAAAATTTTTGACTTTTGAACCTCCAAATATTTAACATTTTGGAAATTTCAAATCTTAATTTTTGACTTTTTAAGTACATTTTTTATTTATTTATTTTTTTAGATTATTCTAAAAATTTCTGAGTTTTATTTATTTTTATTTTTTTTTTAGAATTTTTTTTACTTTTTTTTTCTCGGAAATTTCTGACATGAATTTAAAAATTTCTGGCTTTTTTTCTTGCAAAGGTTTGACTTTTTTCAGGGTCTTTATCTGGGATATTTTAGAGATTTATCTCAGAAAAATCTCAGAAACTTTCCGAGATTAATCTCAAACTTTGAGATTTCTGGCAGAAATATTCTCTTTTTTCTATCTACAGTGGCTCTGATGCTCATGGCCCTTCAGTTATGTGGCCGATATGCAGTCGCAGCAGAATGCTGAGTTTGTAAAAGTCGTTCCTTCATCGGGAGTCATTAAAACCATCATTCACACCAACACATAAAACCAAAATAAGACGCTGTTCAACAAGCATCCAAAACCAATTATAGGCCCTGAATAATTAATCCCAGATGGCGGCTGATGTAATGAGGACATTCGTCACCCCGCTGCCGGACCTGAGGAAAGTATTTCTGTCCGACACTCAAAGCAGAGTAATGTCCCAACAGAGAGCTGCTTCAGCTCCTGCAGCTTCTCTCTGACAGAAGCGTCACCTGCGTCCAGGTGAGGTCCAAACACAAACCGCAGTCCTGAAAGACGCCCGTCCTTATTCAGCCGCTGCGTTGACATTAAAAACATGTCGATAAAAAGCTTTTAAGAGGAAATACTTTGGTCACTTCCTTTGCCCTTTCCTGGAGCCCAGGTTGCCATGGTAACCTGCGCCTTTGTTTAGGGTCTGAAAAGGAAAAGGTCTCATTTTGCTGCTTACATTTCTGCATTTTCATGCGAGCGCATGAAGAACCATAAGATGAGGTCTGACTGACTCAGTCCGGAGCAGAGTCTGTTTTTAGATCGTGTGGGTTTTTTTATTTTATTTTAATCCTGCACAGAGATAAACCTGGAAGTTTGGCTTTTTATCATCATTATCATCATCATTATTATTATTATTATTATTATTATTATTATTATTATTATTATTATTATTATTATTACAGACAGACAGACAGACAGACAGACAGACAGACAGACAGACAGACAGACAGACAGACAGACAGACAGATAGATAGATAGATAGATAGATAGATAGATAGATAGATAGATAGATAGATAGATAGATAGATAGATAGATAGATAGATAGATAGATAGATAAGACAGACAGACAGACAGACAGACAGACAGACAGACAGACAGACAGACAGACAGACAGACAGACAGACAGACAGACAGACAGATAGATAGATAGATAGATAGATAGATAGATAGATAGATAGATAGATAGATAGATAGATAGATAGATAGATAGATAGATAGATAGATAGATAGATAGATAGATCAGACAGACAGACAGACAGACTGCCAAGACAAAATCAAAATTTTTTATTAACTTTCTAGTACAAATCTCTTAGTATATTTACAAAAACTCACAAGTAACCTTTTTTTTTAGCAAGATCTGGAGGAATGTTTTTACTTTAAGTAAATAATTCCTTAATATTGATTATAAAAAGTATTTCTACTGGCAGATTATTTCACTTCCCCATGTTATAAGTGAAATAATCTGCCAATAAAACTATCAGTTTTTGTCAACATGAAGAAGTTATTGACCTAAACAAGCCCCTATTTCTTGCTGAAAAGTTACTTGTTAGTTTAGTTTTATTTATGATGCAGATTTTATTATAAAACTGTTTCTAAATATATAGAAATAGACAGAGAAAAAGAAATGTATGTGAAAAAATATTTTTAAAAATGTTGACCAAATTCCAACTGATTTAATTTTCAGGTAATTTTTTATTTTTATTTTTTTTGTGAAATATATCATTTCTGTTCTGTCAAAATGAGAAAATAAAGTGTAACAGTTTTTTCCTAAACATATAATTAAGAAAGAGGTTCAAAGTTTCACATTTTTAGGCCAAAGAGTCGTTAAGGTTTGTGTCTAATGTGATTTCTTTTTCAGCATAAAAGCTCAAATCAACCCGCTGCTGGGATTCTGGGTCCAATCTGAACCTCTGACGTCAGAGTTAATGGGTGAACTGGTGTTTTAAACTGGGCCTTCACTGGTTGAGTCAGCTGCTGCTTGTTTTCCTCCACATTCCTGCTGATGATCGGCCATCTTTACCAAACGTTTCTTAAAGAAACAGCGCCATCTTCTGGTCGGAATGAGTAGTTGATGCTTTAAATAAAAAGGAAAACATTTTCTTTCTTCTTTTTTTTGCGCATCCATCTGGTTTGATCTGAAGATGAAAGTTTAAAAGCCTTGAGTTATATTTAAATTAATGGACTCACATCATTCATAATGAAAACACAGAAGCTCATTTTGCTTTTCGCCCGGAGACGAGCGTGATGGATCCGTTTCATAAGCTCCGAGTGACACGAACATATTTTACATATTTAAAGCTAAGTGCCAAACCGACGCAACACGAGTTGTTCTGGGAGATTCAAACCCATTTAAAAAGCGAACAAATCTGCGCAAAAACACTTCAAACTTCGTTTATAAAACATCCTCCCAGAGGATGCAGAACTTCTCTTTTAATTCGTCTTTGAAACAAAAGTTTTCAGAGTGAGATGAGTTTTACTGTAAAGTGAGGAAATATTCAATTAGTCATAACAAACTGAATGTTTCTGATGAGCTTCGCGGTTTTGATTAACTTCCAATGAAGACAGAAGAGTTTCTGTTTTAATCTCAGACCGGAATACGAAAATAATCTAACCTTTAATTTAAGAAAAGAGAATATTCAGAAATAACAGTTTTTAACAAAATCACTCATCCAGACCTTCTAATGTAACTGAAGTTATATTTTAATTTAAGCTTCGCTATCTGCAGTTTTCGGAAAGATAAACGAATAAAATTGGAAAGAGGAGAGAACATTCAAGTTGATAAAATTATCTCCAAACACTCATAAGCTGCATTTCCATTAAAAATGTTAAACCTTTGTGATAATCAGCAAATTGTGGGGAAAAAAAGCACAATTTTGCATTTGCTGTGTTTCCATGAACTAAGAAACACAGTTAAAATCACACTTGAGTAAGTTTGTTCACGCAATAAGTCATTAAAAACATGTTGCAACATCATCCTCCAACTACTTCCTGTCATCTTTGCCGCTTCCGCCAGTAGCAACATCTGGTTGTTGATCATGTGGCTCTTATGATGTGAAAAAAGTGTTTCCAATGCTGGTTTGCGAAATACACAAATTTTGATTTGGCCAAATAACTGCCTCGTCCTAAAAAAACAATGGCCCAATGGAAACGCAGCCAGTGTTGGAGAACAGCAACAGAAAGAGGCATCTTGGGGCCACCAGGTCTCCATGGCAACCAGCTGCTGGCTACATGGAAACTGGTGGTCTGAGAGGCATGCTGGGAAAAAACCCCAAAAAAACAAACATTTCCAGTCCAACCACAACAAATGTATTTATGTGGACTTTCTCAGCTCTGTTGGGACTTAAGCTGGAACCTTGTGGAAAGAAAGTTCACCTGACAGAATCAGCTACTTTTAACCCTTGTGCGTGCAAGGACTGAGGCAAACGTACGAGGACTGAGGCAAACATACGAGGACTGAGGCAAACATACGAGGACTGAGGCAAACGTACGAAGACTGAGGCAAACGTACGAGGACTGAGGCAAACGTACGAAGACTGAGGCAAACGTATGAGGACTGAGGCAAACGTACGAGGACTGAGGCAAACGTACGAAGACTGAGGCAAACGTACGGGGACTGAGGCAAACGTACGGGGACTGAGGCAAACGTACGAAGACTGAGGCAAACGTACAAAGACTGAGGCAAACGTACGAGGACTGAGGCAAACGTACGAGGACTGAGGCAAACGTACGAGGACTGAGGCAAACGTACGAAGACTGAGGCAAACGTACGAGGACTGAGGCAAACGTACGAGGACTGAGGCAAACGTACGAAGACTGAGGCAAACGTACGAAGACTGAGGCAAACGTACGAAGACTGAGGCAAACGTACGAGGACTGAGGCAAACGTACGAGGACTGAGGCAAACGTACGAGGACTGAGGCAAACGTACGAGGACTGAGGCAAACGTACGAGGACTGAGGCAAACGTACGAGAACTGAGGCAAACGTACGAGGACTGAGGCAAACGTACGAAGACTGAGGCAAACGTACGAGGACTGAGGCAAACGTACGAAGACTGAGGCAAACGTACGAGGACTGAGGCAAACGTACGAGGACTGAGGCAAACGTACGAAGACTGAGGCAAACGTACGAAGACTGAGGCAAACGTACGGGGACTGAGGCAAACGTACGAGGACTGAGGCAAACGTACGAAGACTGAGGCAAACGTACGAGGACTGAGGCAAACGTACGAGGACTGAGGCAAACGTACGAAGACTGAGGCAAACGTACGAGGACTGAGGCAAACGTACGAAGACTGAGGCAAACGTACGAGACTGAGGCAAACGTACGAGGACTGAGGCAAACGTACGAAGACTGAGGCAAACGTACGAGGACTGAGGCAAACGTACGAGGACTGAGGCAAACGTACGAGGACTGAGGCAAACGTACGAAGACTGAGGCAAACGTACGAGGACTGAGGCAAACGTACGAGGACTGAGGCAAACGTACGAGGACTGAGGCAAACGTACGAAGACTGAGGCAAACGTACGGGGACTGAGGCAAATGTACGGGGACTGAGGCAAATGTACGGGGACTGAGGCAAACATACGAGGACTGAGGCAAACGTACAAGGACTGAGGGAAACGTACGAAGACTGAGGCAAACGTACGAGGACTGAGGCAAACGTACGAAGACTGAGGCAAACATACGAAGACTGAGGCAAACGTACGGGGACTGAGGCAAATGTACGGGGACTGAGGCAAATGTACGGGGACTGAGGCAAACGTGACTGAGGCAAACGTACGAGGACTGAGGCAAACGTACGAGGACTGAGGCAAACGTACGAGGACTGAGGCAAACGTACGAGGACTGAGGCAAACGTACGAAGACTGAGGCAAATGTACGAAGACTGAGGCAAACGTACGAAGACTGAGGCAAACGTACGGGGACTGAGGCAAATGTACGGGGACTGAGGCAAATGTACGGGGACTGAGGCAAACGTACGAGGACTGAGGCAAACGTACGAAGACTGAGGCAAACGTACGAGGACTGAGGCAAACGTACAAGGACTGAGGGAAACGTACGAAGACTGAGGCAAACGTACGAGGACTGAGGCAAACGTACGAAGACTGAGGCAAACATACGAAGACTGAGGCAAACGTACGGGGACTGAGGCAAATGTACGGGGACTGAGGCAAATGTACGGGGACTGAGGCAAAGGTGACTGAGGCAAACGTACGAGGACTGAGGCAAACGTACGAGGACTGAGGCAAACGTACGAGGACTGAGGCAAACGTACGAGGACTGAGGCAAACGTACGAAGACTGAGGCAAACGTACGAAGACTGAGGCAAACGTACGAGGACTGAGGCAAAAGTACGAAGGCTGAGGCAAACGTACGGGGACTGAGGCAAACGTACGGGGACTGAGGCAAACGTACGAAGACTGAGGCAAACGTACGAGGACTGAGGCAAACGTACGGGGACTGAGGCAAACGTACGGGGACTGAGGCAAACGTACGAGGACTGAGGCAAACGTACGAAGACTGAGGCAAACGTACGAGGACTGAGGCAAACGTACGAGGACTGAGGCAAACGTACAAAGACTGAGGCAAACGTACGAAGACTGAGGCAAACGTACGAGGACTGAGGCAATTGTACGAAGACTGAGGCAAACGTACGAGGACTGAGGCAAACGTACGGGGACTGAGGCAAATGTACGGGGACTGAGGCAAATGTACGGGGACTGAGGCAAACGTGACTGAGGCAAACGTACGAGGACTGAGGCAAACGTACGAGGACTGAGGCAAACGTACGAGGACTGAGGCAAACGTACGAGGACTGAGGCAAACGTACGAAGACTGAGGCAAATGTACGAAGACTGAGGCAAACGTACGAAGACTGAGGCAAACGTACGAGGACTGAGGCAAAAGTACGAGGACTGAGGCAAACGTACGAAGGCTGAGGCAAACGTACGGGGACTGAGGCAAACGTACGGGGACTGAGGCAAACGTACGAAGACTGAGGCAAACGTACGAGGACTGAGGCAAACGTACGGGGACTGAGGCAAACGTACGGGGACTGAGGCAAACGTACGAAGACTGAGGCAAACGTACGAGGACTGAGGCAAACGTACGAGGACTGAGGCAAACGTACAAAGACTGAGGCAAACGTACGAAGACTGAGGCAAACGTACGAGGACTGAGGCAAATGATACAAGTGATACGGATGTGGGGTCGGTTGGACCTCATTTGTGAAGACAAAGGATAAACTACAACTAAATATTTTAGGCTGAAGTAGCTTTAAAGGGGCAGTAATATGTGTTTTCCATTCATATAATGCCATTTTATAGTCTTATCAGGTCACCTTAAGTCATTATAAAAATACTATTAATATCAAAAATGATGAAAAAATAAATTTTACTTCCTAACTTAATGTCTTGAAATTGAGCCTCTGTCTCTTTCTGAAACTCTGCCTTCATTAAGTCATCACATTTCTCTATTAACAAGGTTTTTACCAGCGTTTCACTGGGAAGTAGCTCCCATAATGACCTCAGCAGTTCCACCAGATGTTTGCTGATTGCTGCTGGCTAGTCTGAAGGACCTGAGAAGTGGAGTAGCTGGACCTTGAAGGTGAAGCTGCGTCCAACCAGGCCTGGAATCAATCATGCATGAAAAAAATCTGGTCCGTTTTGTAAATTCAGATATCTTCGATTATTCAGGAGTGTCAAATTGTAGTTGTGTCTATAGTCAAAACTCAGTAGAATATAATTACGCAAACTGACTAAACTGATTTTATGTCAAAATGGCTTGCCATAGATTTGTTATGGGCTGATGAGACAAAACAATATTCCAGATGTCCTTTCCAGCTTGATTTTATGACAAAAACACACTTAATTGTTGGTTAAATGATCTTTAAATTTTCTCTATGGACACAAGTTTCTGAAGCTTAATCCGAACCAAAACCTGAAAAAGAAGTTTGCTGAAAGAAATGACAGAAAGGGAGGCTGCTGGTGTGCATGTTGACATATGTTTATTGGACAGGAAGCATCAGCATGCTCCAGGCCGCTGTCAGGAGCGGAAAACACATGCTAGTCCTCAGGCAGCAGCGGCCTAAACAACAACAGCAGCAGCAGCGCGGAGGAAGACAAATGACGGAGGACGTGGACGGTAATTGGGCGACTGGGCTGGAAGCTGAAGGATGTTCGGCCTTCAGGAAGTCAGGAGAAGCAAACGCTCCTCAGATGCATTTCAGCAGGTAGGAGTTGCAGTTGGCGCCTCTTCCGCAGTCGCAGAGCTTCCCGATGCGAGGGCCAAACTTCACGGCACAGCGGCCCCCCATCCCGCACTGAGGGGACAGACAGGCGGTGACACTTCCCAAATTCAGTCAGAACTAAATGTTTAAAGAATCTATTTGTTACAAAAATAAATTCTCTTTTCCCCCATATTTATTGGTGTATTAGGGCTATTGTAGGTGGGAAAAAGGAGTACATTTACACCAATAAATTCTGAAATTTTTAGATTAATTTCAGAACTTTTCAAGAAGAAACATGAACATTTATGAGTTTGAAAAGTAAAAAAAAAAAAATGCTATAAAAAAACTCAGATATTTGAGATTAATCTCAGAAATTTTCGAAAAAACCCCAAGTCAAATATTTTGACTTTTTAAACTCAAAATATTTCAAATTTTGAGAATATTTCAGAGATTAGTCTAAAAAATTCTGAGTTTTTTTTATAGCAGTTATTCGACTTTTATTTCCAGATTTTGTTCTAAAAAATTTCTGAGCCTTTTTTTAAAAGGGGATTTTAAACTTTTATCAAACTCAGATATTTACTTGTTCCTTCTAGAAAATGTCAGATTTTTGTGAGGCAGATAATCTGTCAGAGAAAAGATGATTTCCTGCATCTCCCTCCTGAACTACTATCGCAGTCTGTAAAAATGCATTCCTCCTGGTCAAAATCAACCAATCAACACTAGGAGGCGGGTCTTAGCGCTGTCAATCAACCTACTGCACGCTGCTCAATGTGCTAATTTATCATTGCAGGAAAACGCCATCATCAGTGGCTATGCTAACTAGCCTTAGCAAACGTAACAGGCTATGTTATGGTGAACCAGCTGTAGCACAAGAGTGATTGACAGCACTAAGACCCGCCTCCTGGCCCTCATTACTAGCTGTTGAAATATAGCTAGTAATGAGAATTTTAACAGTTATGTAAAAACATTATTTTATAAAAGTTACATACTGTAGCGTTCATGAAACCTGACGTCTTTTGTCATTTCTGTCAATTATTTCAACCTTTGATTAAACTTTCAAATGTTTTTCCTCTGAATAAATTGAAAGCATAAATCAGAGTCAGAAGAGGGAAAATCAGCGGAACATTTTTCATCTGAATAATTAGATCCCGCTCATTAGCTCAAACTGAGTCTGTAGTTCCAGCGTTGATTGATTTTCTGAGAGGCTTTCATGGCCTGAAATCAGGCTTTAATCTTTATTTGAGCCGTAATTACAGAGGATTATCTTTTAATTAGAGGCAGCAGGTATGCTTTTCAACAGGCTTTTAATGAACAGCGAGCAGAAAGATGTTTGCAGCACAGAATAATGACTCAGCAGACGTTTTAAATGGAGCTTTAAAATCATCTGCATTGCATCAGTTTGATGCAGGAAGCGGTGCTCACCAGCGGGATGCTCCCCCGTTTCTCTGTGGAAGAAACCCGGCTGTGGATCCGACCCAGCAGAACCTCAAGAGCTTCCACCTGCAAAAACAGCAACACAAACAACAACAAAATATGGTTTAGAGAAATGTATTTACCTGTAGAAGAGAAGAAAATGTAAAGAAGATTTTATGGATTTGTTGTAAGTTGAAACATTTGGTATAAATCGGCAGCACAACAGGCTGACGTTCATTACTGTGCAAACGTTTTTATTGCAAAATACATATATATTTCTCAGCATTTTTTGTGTTATATTTCATGTTAGCACATTACATATTTTAGATAAATGTCCCTTTTGTTTCTGTTTTTCTTATTTTCTCTTCAATCTTATGTCAAATTATTCATTATTATTCATCTCTTTTATATATTTTTTGTTTTTGTTTGGAAGTTTTTTCATGTTTTTATTGATTTATTAAATAGATTCACAGATTTGATCCTCCTCCACAGTGTGATGACATGATGTCTGGTCACTTTACTGATTACTGAAGAGTTATTAGTTAATCCGTTTCTTAATGCACCACAGAATTATACTTTATTAAATCTTATTCAGATTGTGAAGTAAATATTCGTCATCTGTAATGCGCCTTTGGTCATTTTGCAGCCAGTTGCTGTTTTAAATTAAAGACAAGAATCTTGATGAAGAGAAACCAGAGTAAATAAAATGATAAAACTATCAAGTTCAGTTTGAAAGATAAAGTTTAATTGTAAATGTAACAAGAATTAAATATATATTTATCTACAATGTGGAATTTTGTCATAGAAAACAACTTTAAGGCAAGAGGCACGGAGAAATCAACAACTCTGAAACAATACTAATAATAATTTAACAAATTTCATGTCAAATCACTTACAGACTTATCAGCCTGCAAAACAGAACATTTTACTAAGTATTTATTTGTTTAGCTTCTAGTGCAAATATAACACAAAACTGACTAAAAATTATCTTTTCAGCAAGAAATAGGAGCTCATTTTACGTTAATAACTTGTTAATATTAATTATTAAGATACCAGTTCAACTGTCAGATTGTTTAACTTCTATCAAGACGTTTTCCCACATTATACAGAAAATAATCTGCCGGAGGATCTATTACTTTTTCATCAATATTAAATTAAATTAAGTTTAAGTATTGACTTAAAACGAGCTTCTGTTTCTTGCTGAAAACTTATTTATAAGTTAGTTTTGTGTTATTTCAAGTGAACTAAGATGTTTGCAATAGAAACTAGACAAAAATATTTGGTAAGATTTTGTGTTTTTGCAGTGTAAATAAATATTTATGGCATTTATTTTCTTATGCAGTTGTGTTGCTTTGAGATCACGCAGCTGAAATTCAACCTGAGAGAATTTCAGCTGCGTGACAATTAATGACAGTAAATAAAAATCCAGCATCGTTTGCACTTCACATTAATTACATTTTGGTTATTAGAATCAGCTTTGTTTGAAAAACAGCTGAAATATTACATCCACTGCAAAACCACAACATCTCACCAAGTATTTTTGGTCTAGTTTCTAGTGCAAATATCTCAGTAAATAATAAATAAAACAAAACTAACTCACAAGTTATTTTTCAGGAAGATATAGGAGTTTGTTTTAAGTAAACAACGCCTTTAAAAAATGGCAGATTATTTCACTTAAAGCATCCAAAAATATCTTGTTCCAAATGAGATAATCTGCCAGAGGAACTATTATTAGCTTTTATTATTTAATATTTGGTGTTTTTGGAGTCACTGACCAGGTCTGGGTCTGCAGCTGGGTCCAGTTTCTCATCCTGGAAGTCGTCCGGTGGCGCCTGGCCGTGACACGGGGCCGACAGCAGGCTGAGGAGCAGCAGAGCCTGGAGCAACCCGGAGCTCTCCATGGTGCTGGAGGAGGAAGAGGAGGAGGAGGAGGAAGGCTGCAGATCAGATGGAGGAACGGAGGAACCTTCAGCAGCAGAACCTCTCTCTCTTGTTTTATGCAGAACGGTGAAGCTCCGCCTGGGAGAGGCCAAAAGGAAAGACGGACTCCAACACTGCAAAAACACAAAATACTACCAAGTAACTTTGGTAAAGGTAAAGGGAATTTTATTTATATAGCACATTTTCAGCAACAAGGCAATACAAAGTGCTTTGGTTCAGCTTCTAGTGCAAAAATCTTTTTACACTTGAAATAAAACAAAAGTAAGTAACTTTTCAGCAAGACAGAAGCTCGTTTAAGTTAATATTCACGGAAAAGTTCCAGTTCCAGTAGCCGATAATTTCACTTTTAAGATGGGAAAAATGTTTTAAGATGAAATAATCTGCCAGTTGAACTAAAACCTTTTCATCAAAATTAAGGAATTATTCACTTAAAACAAACTCCTGTTTCCTGCTGAAACAGGAGCTTTCAGTTAGTTTCGTCTTATTTCAAGATATTTGCACTAGAAACTAGTTTGTGTTTTTGAGGTGAAAGTGGGGTGGATTCAAATCAGGGATGTCCAACGTGTGGTGTGGGGGCCATTTGAGGCCCTCTGGATGATTTTTGTTTGACCCCTCAGTCCTTGTATTTGTTTTGTTTTTTTTATTAAAGGAGCCGTGTCATGTGTTTTCCAGGCACATAGTGCCATTTAACAATCAAGTAACTATATTACCTTCAGTTGATATAAAAATATGATATTTATATGTCAAATATAGTTTAGGAGAAATTGACTACATAATTTAACATCTTGAAATTGGGCCTCTGTCTCTTTAAGAAGCTCTTGCTCTTTTTGAAGCTCCGCCTTCAGAAGTTGTCCCAACATGGCTCCTCTATTAACCCTTTAACAACATTTTTACCAGCGTTGCTCTGAGCTCAGCAGCTCCACCAGGTGTTTGCTAATTGCTGCTGGCTAGTCTGAAGGAGCTGAGTGGGGGAGGAGCTTAGACTCAAAGGCGGGGCTAAGTCCAACTTGACATTTGCACAACTGAAGTATTTAAGTTTTTAAAATGTGGCAACTGTGCAAGACGTGTTTATATTTTGCATCATCTCTGATTTACAGATTTCTTCTCTACAAATGTTAGACACTACACTGCAAAATATTACCAATATAGCTGCTGCTAAGGGCTCACAACACATAGCCGTAGCAAATATAATCTCAAAAATGATATTTTATTCCTGGAAATTCTTACTGAGCTAAAATAAAATAAATTTGGTTGGATTTATCTTCAGTTACTGAGAAAAAGAAAATATGTTTTTTATTTGGCATATGTAAATTTCTGATTTTAACGCTATATATTTTTTTGTTGCATTGCAATCTTTATATAATGAGGTGTGACACATTGATATTACAAAAATCTCTAAGATATTTTACCCTGAATGAGAGAAAATCCCACTAGATTTAAACCTATTAACCTAATATTTTATATTTATTTAGTACATAAAAATAAATTAATGTTTAATTAAATATGCAAAGAATATTAGAATATTTATTTAATATTTCCTGTATATTTAAATAAACATATAATTTGTATATTTACATATGCAAACACACATAACGTGTAAATATAAATAATAGCATTAGGTAAACGGTAAACTACAGATCCAGTAACTTCTTATTATATTTAATTTATTAACGGGACGGACTTATTTTTACTAAAAGCAGAGTTACTTCACATTTATGTCCTGTTGTTGGTCTTTCACTAAAAATAAAATAAATGTTTTATGTTGGTAAAATGTAACTTTAGGAAGTTTTGTGGTGCAGTTCGCGCGGTGAGCAGCAGGGGGCGCTGCTTCTTCAGCCGCCGCGCGCCGCCGTGTTTCCTGAAACGCATACTTCAGGATTAAGAACACACCCTGCTGCAGTGACATCAGTGAGGTTAGAAGAAGCAGAAAAAAAGAGAGTCTCCGTTCAAACTGTGCAGAAGAGGAAACAAGTGGGCCGAAGGGTCCTGAGCGGCTTTCTGTCGGAATTTTGACGCAGTGCAGAGTCTGGAAAGAGCGGATCAATCCGTGCGCAAAGTTTGAAATCTTCTTGTGAGGCGAGCCGTGGAGCGCGGAGAGTTTCTCTGAACGGGAGGATGTCAACTTCAGACGACGTAGACGGGCAGCGGCCGAGATATGGCTGTAAGTTTCTGACTCTTTACGCTTCGTTTCTAATGAATCTGCGCAGTTTTCAGACTCTTCTGGCGCAGAGCGGAGCCGCTTGACGCTCCAGCTCGTTTCCTCCTCATGCAAACTCTTCACAGATTCCCTAAAAGTGGCTCCAGCCCTCCAGGTTTGGCTTTTACCTCTGACAGCGTGTTCACAGCTTTATTACGACTTCCGCGTTTTCTCCGCAGCAGTGCGGAGGGAGGAGGCCCGTTTTCATACTCTCCACAACTTTTCCTTTACAAGTTTTTAATTTTTATGGATTAATTTAATTCTGACATGAATCAGGATCGAAGTGTCCCAGATTCTCAGGAAGCCAGTCGCCGCCCACAGGTCGGCGGCCGGGTCACCAGGTGGCAAAGTTTGGAGAAAATGAATGAACTGATCCTCATTTCTTTTGGTTTCACCAGTAAAACATCGATATTCCCAGATTTATTGATTACAACTTCATAACACACGTTGAAAGCCAACCTTTATTTCGCTTTTTTAGAAATTTTGAAGTAATTTTAGTTCTTTTTTTTTGTCGCTCTCACGTGATTAAGTGTTACTCCTCTCTCTTTCTTCCCAGTATATTTGTGGTGAAATATTTTTGGGCTTTGAGCCCTAAAATTATTTCCCTTCACTTTAATTTGGGATTTAAAAGCTGCAGTCTCACTGGCACACTGTAAAAACACAAAACCTTAACAAGAATGTTTATCTAGTTTTTAGTGTAAATATGTTCAAAACTAACTCAAAGTAACTTAAAGGAGTTTGTTTTAAGTAAAAAATTCCTTAATGTTGCTGAAAAATTTAATCTGCCAATAGAACAAGTACATTTTGTATCAATATTAAGGAATTACTGACTTAAAACAAACTTCTATAAGTTACTTGTAAGTTAGTTTGGTTTTATTTAAAGTGTATGTTAGCATTAGAAACATCTTGGTACACTTTAAATAAGTGTAAAAATACTTAGTACAATTTAGTTTTTACAGTGTGATAACTGAAAATGTAGCTAAATTTAAACATTTCGTTAGGAATATGGCGTGGTCGTCTGATGCTGTTTTATTGGTTGAATGGGAAGTTTTCTTGCAATTTAACTCTGTTGAATTGAGACAAATTGAATTTAACTTTTTAACTGAGTTTGATTAAATCTGCTAAAAGTACAAATTAACTGTTTATTGCTTCTGGAATCAGTGTTGCACTGCAAAAACAAAATATTACCAAGTAGTTTTAGTCAAATATCTTAGCTCACTTTAAATAAGACAAAACAAACGAGTAACTTTCCAGTATGAAATAAAAGCTTGTTTTAAGTAAATGATTTTTTTAACATTGATGTAAAAAGTTACAGTTCCTGTCAGATTATTTTTTAATTGTAATGTGGGTTAAAATGTAGTTTTATAATGAAATAATCCTCCAGCGGAACTTAAACTTTTTCACCAATTTAAAGCAATTTATGACTTAAAACAATCTTATTTCTATCTGAAAAGTTCCCTGTAAGTTAGTTTTGTCTCATTTAAATGATCTGAAATGTCAGCAGTAAAACTCCTGGTGAGGTTTTGTGTTTTTGCAGTGCATGCTGACATGCGCAGCCCTGACGTGTGTTGACTGGTTCATGACTAACGGATGAGGTCGGTTTCTTGTGCAAGATGTTTGGAGGAACCTCCTTCCTGGACGGAGACGTTTTATTCCCACTCTGGCGTTTTATCGTCGTCTAAATTAAATAATCATGATCTAATTGGAGATTCACTCCACAGACTGGAACTGGGCCGATTTCTCTGATCTCTCCTGATATTGTGAGAAATTGACTTTTATTCTTGGTCACTGAATGCAACAAAATTAAAAACTGTAAATATTTTGGGTTAAAATTTAACTTTGATGCATTGTTTTTCTGGAATTAAAGAAGGCTCGGATGATGATCTTGAATGAAAACACCGTTTTCCCACAATAGCATCAAAAAAAGAGAAAAAACCCAAAATAAATAACATGAGCAAAAAGTCTTTTGTCTTATAAAAGGACAACCTGCTTTCAGCCAGCTGACTGGCAGAGCTCAGCTGTTTCTGTTGCATTTCTTGTTGCAAACTTTTGCGCTTTTCAAGCAGCAACTTTTTAAAACTTTTGTTTGAGCTGTAATATTTAAAAGCAGGACAGTTGAGGCATAAATGTAAATTAATTCTTTATCTGGATTCAAAACAGCTTCCATCAAAGAACCTGAAAAAATATTTGCTTAATCAGATCAATTGATTATTGAAATAATTGTCAACTAATTTAGTAATCGGTAAATTGTTAACTGGAGCAAACCGACTCAAAAATGGAAAACTGAGCAGAAATTAAGACAAAACTGAACAATAAATATCTACATTTTGCATTTAGGATAAAAATTAATGATTTTTCTGCAAATATGTTTCACCCAAAACTCCTGACAGGCAGTTTTAGCTTCACTTGGTTTAAATTCAGTAAAAACATAATTTCCTGTTAAGCACCTTTTGCCATCCAATTATTAATTGGTTAATTATTTTTAGATTAACCGTAAATTAATATTATTATATAATAATATAATAATCAAGATTGTTTGATTGTTGGAAGTATTTTTAAACTGCAGATTCTTCCTTTACTACAAATGAATTAATTTGTTTTTCTTGGTTTAAAAAAGATTTAATGTTTAAATGGAAAATGTGGCATTTTTTTAAAAGTCTGATCAATCATTAGAATAATTGATTACTAATAATTAGTATCAGCTGAACTTTTTAGCAAAGCAGCAAATCAGTCATAACCAAAGTTCAAGTTAAACCTCCAGAGGTTATTTCTGTTGCGTTCACATGTCCAGGCCTGTCATCATTAATGTTCCTGGACGATAAATTGTCCCAGAAGTTATCGCGATAAATGATAATAATAATAAAATAACATAATCATAACTGAATATTAATAATGGAGGAAAACATCCTCAAAAATGTTAAATCCTAATAAACATTCACCACCGGAGCTCGAAGACATTTTAAATATTCAAAAATAAATAAAACGACAAATAAAATGAATCTGCAGTAAATTCGACTTTTCATTAAAGTCTCTGGATGAACCTGATTTTGCATTTTGTTAAAACTTGGTTGTGTTGTTCTTTATAGTTTTCTCTGTAGGAAAATGATGTAATCAGGGTAAAAATCCAGATTTTTATCCTGATAAGTTTTCATCTGCGGGGCAAATTTATATAATTTTTGAATTGCAGTTGGGGGGCCGCACAAAATGAGTCCGGGGTCCACAAAAGGCCCCCGGGCCTCAGTTTGGACCTCCACCCCCCGCCTGCACGTTTCTCACACTGTGTTCTGTGTGCAGCCGTCCTGGATGGCGTGGAGCGGCTCACGGCGGAGGAGATGGACGAGCGGCGGCAGCAGAACATGGCCTACGAATATCTGTGTCACCTGGAGGAAGCCAAAAGGTGAGAGGCTGCTGGTCCAGAACCAGAACCAGAACCAGAACCGCTGGGATTCATTTTCCACCAGCCTTTCTGTGACTTCTGCTGCCATGAAGGCGTAAAGCCACATGATGATACTCCGGTTTGCACCACAACACCAACACTCAGTGAATTTAGTTTCTATGATAAAAAGACTTTATGATCCACGGATCCTTGGATTCTTGGATCCTTTCTTTCTTGGATCCTTTGTTTCTTGGATCCTTTGTTTCTTGGATCCTTGGATTCTTGGATTCGTGGATCCTTGGATTCGTGGATCCTTGGATCCTTGGATTCGTGGATCCTTGGATTCGTGGATCCTTGGATTCTTGGATTCGTGGATCCTTGGATTCTTGGATTTGTGGATCCTTGGATTCTTGGATCCTTGGATTCGTGGATCCTTGGATTCTTTGTTTCTTGGATCTGTGGATCCTTGGATTCTTGGATCATTGGATTCGTGGATCCTTGGATTCTTTGTTTCTTGGATCCTTGGATTCTCGGATCCTTTGTTTCTTGGATCCTTGGATCTTTGGATTCTTGGATCCGTGGATTCGTGGATCCTTGGATTCGTGGATCCTTGGATTCTTTGTTTCTTGGATCCTTTGTTTCTTGGATCCTTTGTTTCTTGGATCCTTGGATTCTTGGATTCGTGGATCCTTGGATTCGTGGATCCTTGGATCCTTGGATTCTTGGATCATTGGATTCGTGGATCCTTGGATTCTTTGTTTCTTGGATCCTTGGATTCTCGGATCCTTTGTTTCTTGGATCCTTGGATCTTTGGATTCTTGGATCCTTGGATTCTTGGATCCTTGGATTCGTGGATCCTTGGATTCTTTGTTTCTTGGATCTGTGGATCCTTGGATTCTTGGATCATTGGATTCGTGGATCCTTGGATTCTTTGTTTCTTGGATCCTTGGATTCTCGGATCCTTTGTTTCTTGGATCCTTGGATCCTTGGATTCTTGGATCCGTGGATCTTAAAATAATTTCTGAGGACTTTATGGTTGGTGGAGTTTGTTGGTTTTGGGTTTTCAAGTCTCCCTCGGTTGGTTGGAGTTGATTGAGATTTCAGACATGGATCGTTTGTCATTTGTTGAGAGTTTTGATTTATTGTCACAGAATTAGAAAATATGGTTAAAAGCTGTTACGAAATGCAGTTTAGTGGTAAAATCACATTTATTTGTGTCCTAATGAAACGCATTGCAAACGGGAATGTTGCTGGTGTTGATTATCGTTGGGCTTTTATTGTATCGTTTATCATTTATCGTGATAAATTTCTTAAGTTAAGAATTTAGATTTATTGTTGTCACAAAAACATCAAATTGTTTAATTAAAAAAAAAAAAAAATTCCACCATTTGTTCAACTAATAACCAATAGATTTGAAAATGTGATTAAGATTTGCAGTTTAATGATCTTTGGTGAAATGTTCCAAACGGTTTTGCTGCTGATTGAGTTCGTTGGGTTTCGCTCAGTGAGTTGGTGTTGATTGAGAGTTCAGACTTGGCATTTACCGTATCGTTTATCATTTATTGTGATGTATAAAAGATTTTTGACTTATTGTTGTCATGATTAATTCCGTTTGATGATGTTTAAACACCCTCCAAATTATCCAAATTGATAATTTTGCTATTTTTTCCACTGTTTAAATGTGAAAATATGACTAAATGCATTGAGTTTCCATTTTAGTGATATAAATCAAACGTCTTTATGCGATTGGTGTCTTAAAGCAGCAGATGGGAATGTTTTTCAGGAGAAGTATTTGTGTTTGTGGGGCTGTAATTGCTGTGACACACAGTCAAAACCTAAGCAGAAGTAATAAATAGTTCTTATTGTTTTATCACAACGTTACCACAAAATGTTGAGATAAAACTTTAAGTCAGATTATATTTTAGTTTCAAGCTGGACTTGATGTGAACTGGAATCCGTGCAGCTTCTGTGGATTTCAGCTTCAGATAAACGCCTCTGATCAGGTGTTTGGTGTGAAATGCGTGATCTATATTTGGAAAAATCAAGTGTTGGTTTCAGATTTGAAATCTGCAGGAAGCTGCAGCGATGGAGATCGTCACGACTAAAACCTGCGTCTCACGGTTTCTTCTGTGCAGCTCAGTGAAGTGGAAACTTGTGCAAAAATGAAAACTTTTGACCTGATCTGGAGAATATTTAATCTATCCAGATTTTTTTTTCTTAAACGGGGGAATTTCAAAGTTCAAAGGGAGACGAAGCTGTGTAGAAAACTATAAAAACTCTGAATTAATGGTTGATTAAGCTGGAGTCATACTTTAGTTTTTGCCCAGACAGGAAGTTCTCAGATATTTACGTCACCAAGTTTTGTACTTGCACTGCAAAAACACAAAATCTTACCAAGTATTTCTGATCTAGTTTTTAGTGCAAATATTTTTAGTTAACTTGAAATAAGACAAAACTAACTTACAATTAACTTTTCAGAGAGATTGGCAGATTATTTCACATATAAATACTGCCTTTTCATCAAAATTAATAAATTATTGACCTAAAACAAGTTCTTATATGTTGCTGAAAAGTTACTTGCGCGTTATTTTTGTTTTCTTTCCAGTCTACTGAGATACTTGCATAACAAACTAGAACAAAAATACTTAAGATTTGTGTTTTGCAGTGTGATACCTGAAAATGTTGCTGTTTTTAAACAATGGGTTTAGCTTTTGATGAAAGGAATATATATAATGGTCGTCTGTTTCTGTTTTATTGGTTAAATTGAAAGTTTTCAGTTATCACACGCCACACTGTAAAAACACAAAATCTTACCAAATATTCCTGTTTAGTTTCCTGTGCAAAAAGTCTTGGTATAATTGAAATGAGGCAAAATTAGTTGAAAAGTAACTTTTCAGCAAGATACAGGAGCTTTTTTTTTAATTAAATAATTTCTTAATATTGATGAAAAAGTTCAGGTTCCAGGAGCAAATTATTTCACTTATAATGGGGGTGACCAAAGTGCGGCTCAGGGCCACTTGGGGCCCTCTTAAAGACTTTGTTTGGCCCCCAAACTGGAAAATAAACATCTGAAATGAATATGATACAAAAGCAGATTCTCATTTATTAACGATGACTCTGCATTAATTTGGAGCAACTAGATCAGTGTTCGATCGAACACCAGGGGTTCGGTGAGTCGGTCTCAGGGTTTCGGCGGAGCCTCTGCCGCGGAGGTAAAGACACACTTGTGTAAAGTCGTGATGACGCATCACTTGCTCCAGAGGATCACGTTACATTGCTTAGCCAATCAGAGGATCACGTTACATTGCTTAGCCAATCAGAGGATCACGTTACATTGCTTAGCCAATCAGAGGATCACGTTACATTGCTTAGCCAATCAGAGGATCACGTTACATTGCTTAGCCAATCAGAGGATCACGTTACATTGCTTAGCCAATCAGAGGATCACGTTACATTGCTTAGCCAATCAGAGGATCACGTTACATTGCTTAGCCAATCAGAGGATCACGTTACATTGCTTAGCCAATCAGTGCTGCGGAGGAGCCCTGATTGAAGGAGCTCCACTCTCAGCATGAATTTGAACTTTTGTCTTTATTTACTTCAGCAAAACTCACCGTTTTTACCAAAATCTATAGTCTAAATCTGCTCCTTAGTCGCATCTTTTCTGGGTTGGTACTGCCTCTAGTGGTGTGGGGGTGGTTACACAGCTAATATAATTATATTACTAAATCAGAATACCGCAAATTATTTTGTGTGTTGGGGTGAGGGGGGGAGATAAGAAGGGTTTGGTGAATGCGCATATGCAACTGGGGGGTTCGGTACCTCAAAAAAGGTCAAGAACCACTGAACTAGAACCACAAACATCAACCTAGTTTTACTCAAACGCAAAGCATTCATAAAATAATCAGCCCCAAAGGTTAGAAACTAAACGCAATTCTGCAAAACCTTTTTATGTTTTGGTCTAAAATCTTACTTTAATTTATTATTGAGCAGATAAACTTAAAAAAGGCAGAAAAAGTTGGATTTAAAATACATTTTGCAGCTCTTAAGTGTTTTAAACTAACCATTTCAGCCGTAGATATTTGCACCAGAAACCAGACCAAAATACTTGGTAGGATTTTGTGTTTTTGCAGTGCATTCGGTGACCAAGTTTTAACTGCTGGAGTCGCAGTGATGGACTCAAACCGGAGCCGACGGTTTTTAATCACAAAGCCTTTGAAGTTTTCCCTCTTTAACTGCGTTTGAATCGGGAGCTCAAACAAACTCTGTTCTGTTTTAATCATATTTCTGTTTAATATTTCAGAAAACCTTTTATTGTGTCGCATGAAAAGTCTCTTTCAGGGACGTTTGATCCTCCCTCTGTTGTTTTTCTGAGTTCAGAGTTTATTGACAGAGTAAATATCGTGACCTTTAACGTAGAGAAATGGAACCGATGCTTCTGTTTAAAGTCAATATTAAGGAATTAAATCTTGATGAAGAGTTGTTTTAATGTTAGTTCAAGTGTACTAAGATATTTGCTCTAGAAACGACACTGTTTTGGTCCCTTAGTGGTGAAAACAGAACTGATACAAAGCGACTCCATCTGCAGACGTTGGTGGCGCCGTTGTGCATCGGATTTAAGGAAATTAAAGTTAGTTTTTCTGTTTAACGTTTGGAAACGACTGCAGGAGCTTTTTTTTTATTCGATGGCTCAAAATTTAAACAAGCTTTTCAATTTTATCTCTTTTATTTTGTAGTTTTTTTCTTTAATTGGAGAGTAAAAATAATCGGATTACTTATCAATAAAAGTCCCACTCATCACTGCAGGAAAACAAAATACAAAATCGCCGAGTATTTTTAGTCTGATTTGTAGTGCAGATATCTTGATGCTTTTGAAATGAGACAAAATTAATGTACGGTAACTTTTCATCAAGATATAGAAGCTTGTTTTAAGTCAATAATTCCTTAATATCGCTGAAAAGGTTTTAGTTAAACTGGCACATTATTTCACTTATAACATCATATTTTTACATATTATAAATTAAATCTGCAAGTGGAACTTTTTCATCAATATTAAGAAATTAGTTACTTAAAACAAGCTTCTGTATCTTGCTAAAGATATTTGCACTAAAATTAGACCAAAAATAGTTGGTAAGATTTAGTTTTTGCAGTGTATTTGACCCATATTCAGCCTGAATTTGTGCCCGATTTCTTCTTAGTTTCCTGAATATTTTCTCGTATTTCTCTCTGAGAAGTTACTGTTGCGGTTCGGCAGATATCTTAAAATGTTGCGTTTAAATTTGGGGTTATTTTTCATGTATTCAGCACCAGCCTGAGGTCAAACGGGGCCAGCAGTGAGTGACGAAGTAGGCGCGGTCGGCTCTGTGTCTGCGTGCCGGCGGCTCAGTCAGCAGATGCAGTTGAAAAACTATCGGCAGGTTCAAAAGAGGAAGGATCGCGCGAGACAGGAAGTGACTCAGACCTCGCTGATTTTTTTTTTTTTTTTTTTTTTGTATACCCCCCCCCCTTCCGAACACACGCTGTTGCCACAGAAACCTGAGGTTGCCGTGGCGACAGGTTCCGGTGCAAGCTGAAAGCTGCTGTTGCAAGGTGTGTTGAAGAAAAAAAAAAATGGCGGATCCGTCGCCTGCTGATCTGTTATCGTCCATCTGCGGCGTTCAGGAAATCCCTGGATGATTCGGTTGATCTGGTTTTCCGGTTTCCCTCCGGCTGAAGCCATGTTGGGGTTTTTTTTTCTTCTCCTGGAAAACTCTGCAGGAACTCTGAGGGAAATTATCATAACTCCATCTTCATGCTTTGTGTAAATTGGGCCATTTCCTGACCGAAGTAGGAATAGAAAAAAAAAATCACATTTCACACAGCAGTGATTTATTTCTGTGCTCCATTTGCTGCTGCAGGTGGTAGAAATATCTCAACTTTAGGATTTAAAACGTAAACCTCCACAGCTGCTCGGGTCACGGTTCTTTTTTTTTTCTTTAAAAATTTGTGAGAAATCGTTGTGATGGCGTTTCCTGCAGATGAAAAAAATGTGGAAGTGCACAAAGGGAAGGAATTACGTCGGCACTTCAGTTTTTATTGAACAAACCCGTGTTGGAGTCTGAGGCTCCGTACTGCAAAAACACTAAATATTACCACACCAATTTTTAGTGTAGTTTCCAGTGCAAATATCTCAGTTTGGTCTTAATTCAAGTGTACTAAAATATTTGCAGTAGAAGTGAGTGAAGTGAGTTTTTTCAGTGTCACAGCAGGTCAACCCCAACAAACACAATTAATGCTCCTGAAAACATTTCTATTTCCAACGTGCTTCTTCTCCAGAATTGATTTGTATCAACAAGTTTATTTTCAAACTTATTGATGCTTCTACTGAACACATTGTGCAGAAAATGGTAAAATATGAATCCTGACATCCATCCATCCATTTTCTTTCACCCTTGTCCCTCAGTGGGGTCGGGAGGGTTGCTGGTTCCTCTCCAGCTGGCGTGCTGGGCGAGAGGCGGGGTCACCCTGGACAAGTCGCCAGTCTATCACAGGGCAACACAGAGACACACAGGACACACACACACACCTAGGGGCAATTTGGAGAGGCCAATCAACCTGACAGTCATGTTTCTGGACTGTGGGAGGAAACCGGAGTACCTGGAGAAAACCCACCATGCACAGGGAGAACATGGAGACTCCATGCAGAAAGACCGGGGCCGGGAATCGAACCTTCTTGCTGCAAGGCAACAGCTCTACCAACTGCGCCACTGTGCAGCCCATGAATCCTGACAGTTGGAATTTATTAAGACGATAAATCAGAATAATTCTGACACTAAATTTATCACCATAAATGATAAAAGGTGGTTAATTCCCACCCATAAAGGTATATTTGAATGATTGAAATGGGCCGTGTTAGGCGGGGTTTTTGTGTTTGTGGAGGATTTACAACTTTTCACATGCTGATTAAAACTTTCCTGTTTGCTGCTCTGCAGCTTGAAGGAAACAGGAAAGTTGGGAACTGGTTTCCACCGGCTGATTGTGTTTTTCCTTCGTCACCTCTGATGGTTTCCATGTGGAAGTTTTCGGCTCAGATTTTTCATGAGCCACATGCAGTTCATGCCAGAGGCAGCAACATTTTGTACCATAGCTTGAAGTAGTAAAATCGTCTTTGTTTGCATATTTTTGTTACCTGCACTGTAAAAACACAAAATCCTACCAAGTGTTTTTGCTTTAGTTTCTAATGCAGATATTTTAGTGCATCTGAAATAAGACAAAGTGTTCACTTGCAAGTAACTTTTAAGCAAGAGATAAAACAATAATTACTTAATATTGATGAAAAATGTCTCGTTATAATTGAAATCTGCCAGAGGAACTTGAACTTTAAGGAGTTATTGACTTGAAACAAGCGTTATTGCTGCTTAATTACTTGTAATTCATGTGTAAAAAGATACTTGCACTAGAAACTAAAAACAAAAAACTTGACAAGATTTTGTGGTTTTGCAAATAAAGTATTTTTGGTCTGGTTTTGATGCAAATATTTCATTAAAATAAAACTAACAAGTAACTTTTGGTGCTTGTTTTAAGTCAATAATTTCTTATTATTGGTGAAATTTACTTTTTGGTGAACTTTTTCATCAACATTTAGGAGTTATTGTCCTGCTTCTTGCTGTAAAGTTACTTTCAAGTTATTTTGTCTTATTTCAGGTGCACTAAGTTATTTACATTAGAAACTAGACCAGAAATATTTGGTAAGATTTAGTTTTTTTTGCAGTTTGATACCTGAAGCAGGTGGGAAATATCCCTTGTTTTAAGCAGGTTTTGCTGCGAGGAATCAAAATGTTCATGTTCCGCTGTGGCTCATCGGTCAAATTGCAGGTTTTGTGTGTTTTATTGAAGCCCATTCGGTTTGTTTTCGTCCCCCTGAGTGTCGTGGTTTTCCGTCAGGTGTTTCTCAGACCCATGTGGAGCGCAGGTGAGACGGCTGATGTGAGTGGAATGATGGGAATGCATGTGACGGGCGGGAGCCGCGCCTGCAGGAATGCCCTGCAGCTGGTTCAGACGGATCGTCGTGGATCGCGTCGCTCGCCGCAGCTCACAGATGCAAACCGTGTTATCGTTCTTATTTCCATATTACCTTCCTGCGAACAGAAACGGAGTGAGGCTCGAGTCACTTTGGGCGGCCGTTATCACACCTTTATTTAAATGATCGCTGATATTTTCATGTCTGTTGACTTTCCAAATGAGAAACAAAAGCTGAGCGCAGCTGGGGTCGATTAGGTGGTTAAAGGAAAGATTCTGCAGCCAATGGATCCAAATTTCACACATTTAAAATCTAATTATGACTAAACATGTCAGATGTTGTTTTTACAGTCATATGAATATTTGGATTTCTGGAGCTGTGTATTATTTTTGCTCTATTTTCTAGTGCAAATAAAACAACTAACTTAAAAGTAGCTTTTAAGTTGGTTATAAAACAATAATTCCTTAATAGAAATGAAAAAGTTCCAGGTCTATTGCCAGATTTTACTTAGAACTCGAACTTTTTTTCTCAATATTAATGAATTATTGTCTTATTTCTTGCTGAAAAGTTGCTTTCGAGTGTTTTTTTTTTTTTCTTATTTCAAGTGTAATAAAATATTTGCAATAGAAAAATATCAAAAATACTTGGTTGGATTTTGTGTTTTTTGCAGTGTGGTACCTGCGGCAGCCATATTTTTGGGATTGTTTTTGGGAGACTTCAGATGACGTTTAAAAATATAAAAAATCAGTACAGATCCCTCATTAGTGATGTTCTGCGTCACTTCTGCTTAGATAAATGGATACAAAATCAGTTGTTTGTTAGTGTAAAACATCCATCCATCCATTTTCT
The DNA here is from genome assembly GCF_904066995.2 of Poecilia reticulata. Lineage (NCBI taxonomy): Eukaryota > Metazoa > Chordata > Actinopteri > Cyprinodontiformes > Poeciliidae > Poecilia > Poecilia reticulata. Next base: position 33,750,774 of record NC_088832.1, read on the forward strand.
TACACCCTTGTCCCTCAGTGGGGTCAAGAGGTGCTGGTTCCTCTCCAGCTAACGTACCGGGCGAGAGGCAGGGTCACCTGGACAGGTCGCCAGTCTGTCACAGGGCAACACAGAGACACACAACCATGCACACACACACTCACACCAAGGGACAATTTGAAGAGGCCAATTAACCTGACAGTCATGTTTTTGGACTGTGGGAGGAAACCGGAGTACCTGGAGAAAACCCACCATGCACAGGGAGAACATGGAGACTCCATGCAGAAAGACCGGGGCCGGGAATCGAACCCAGAACCTTCTTGCTGCAAGACAACAGCTCTACCCACTGCGCCACTGTGCAGCCTAGTGTAAAACACTTTTGACATAAAGCGTATTTCCCCAAACAGTCAGTGTTAAATCTGTACTTTTTTCTGTATTGTAACTTTCCTCAAATATTGATGCTGTGAGCAAGAAAACTAGTCAAACTTCCTTTTTCAATGCTTCTGATAACCTTGTGGTTTTTAACTGAGGCCATTAATGCCGACTATGAGATCCAAAAATCCTTCTTATTCTTCCAAGAAATTTCACAATTGTCATAACTGCAGTGAAACTCTTTCAACACGTCTTCAGGACTCTAACCGTTTCTGAACCCGTTCCCCTCGTACACTTTTCATTTCAGTAGATTTTAATCCAACAGGAAAGCAAAGATTTTCTCACTACTGGAACCGGTTGTCGTTTTGGATGCCTTTCCAGCTGAAGGTCTAAATATAAATGTTCTTTACTATTGCTTTCTTTTTTTTCCCTCACACGCCCAGTCTTCCTGGGAATGCAGTTGTACAGGTTTTCAGAAATCCCGTGTTTATCGATCCGTGGATGATGCCAACAGCCGTCCCGCTCCATCGTTTTCACCAAAGCAACTTTACATGATTTCCTCGAGTTTCCGGCTGTTTTTAAGGCCGTAATTGTAACAACTGATGACCAGAAGTCAAATTTGGGCTAAAAAACAAGAAAATGTGAACATATAAAAATAAAACATGTGTAACGGATGTTTCCAGGTTTTTTTGGTGCAGATTTATGTCTCCATGTGAGTTTATAGTCTGTTATTTCTGGACATCCTGTGCTGCTGCTTTTAGTTATTCTCTTCTGGTTGTAGTTGGTCCAGCTCTGCCTCTGCATTTACAGAAGATTAGATCATCAATGTTTGTTATTTTTTTGTTATCTCATCCACCACTAGCAAAATAACTCGGCATGCAGCAGCTTCAGAGCGGCTAAAGGAGTAAAATGTACTAGAAAATATGCAACTTCTTCTATTAAAAGATATGAAATAAGTTTAGAGAAGTTTTTCTCACGTAGCTGACCTGAAACTTTTCAAGCATTTTAAGCAAACTGTGCAGTTTAGTCCAGTTACATTTGATGGAAAGGAGAAATCTGCCGTTTGAAAGGAGAAACTAGGATTGAAACAAATTGGTTTTAAAGATGGTAATTCAACAACAAGTTTGGCAAAATATGTTTATCTTTCCAAGTCTGAGTCTGAAATTTGAGCTTCAGCAAACAGAATAAAAGGGAAACTGCAGAGGAAGCATTCAGAGCACTTAAGTAAAGGGAGAAAGTTTAACTTAAAGGGGAAAAGTTTGACAAAAATTCATAAAATGTTACTTATTTAGAATAATCAAGCAGCTTGATTCAAAGATTTCCCTTAAATTAAACCAAATCCTGAATCGGTTTCCAAAAACCTCTGAGTCTGAAATTGAGATTTTAACTTGATCTTGGTTGGAAACTCAAAAGTCCAGTTTTTCCCAGAGCAGTGAACGCATCGTGTGGATGGTAAACATGTTCTATATTTTATTCTTTTGAGATTTCAGCCTTTCTGTTCTTGAATATGTTGTATTTGAAAATGCAGCTTTTTTAAAATCTCAGTTGGGGAATGTCTCTATGTCCTCCAGAACAGGGGGCTCAAACTGTGGCCCGCAGGCCATTTGCGGCCCCTGGACTGATTTTGTGCGGCCCTGGAATGATGCAGATTTGTCTCCTCAGTGCAGATGGCTGATCTGCAAATCTGAGTTTTTTTTTTTTTAGTTGAGACAAAACTATAATCCAGGAATAAACATTTTCTTTTCAGGGGGAAAATTTCTCACTTTTTAATAGTTTTACTGCTGTTTTTAGTTTCAGTTTGAGCCGTTTTGCCTTGTTTTATTGGCCATTTTAAACCTTTTTAAAGAACAATCTGACATGAAAACAAAAGTTTTTAACTAAAATTAATAAATTAAAACAAACTCAATAATTCCCTTTTGCATAAGTCTGGTGTTTTTGTCTCAGCACTTTTTTTTTTTAAGTATAATTTTATTTACGGAGATTCATAATTCACTTTGTTTGCTTCTGAATATTTAAAATGTCTTCCAGCTCCAGTGTTTATTGATCTTTGTCAATGATCATTATTGCTATGCAATTATCATTATATTACTTGAAAATGGTGTCAAAACAACGATATTATTGTTTATCACAAAAACTGCCAGACAATTTATCGTCCTCCAAAATTGATCATGACATGCCGATAAATATAATGACAAAGATTAAAAGTTAAACTATTTAAAATTATGGGAAGATGAGCCTAAAATGCAACACAAAGCCTTTTGTTTGCTGCACTTATACGAAGAATTTTAAAGTCATAATTAATTCATAAATGAAATGTATTTGATTTTTCTATATTTAGTATCTGACTTGATTAAACTAAATTTTTTATGTGACCCTCATTTCTCTCCGGTTTTTGCTGTAAATTGATTTGAGCGTTTCTGATGTCATTTCCTGTCCCATCTGTGCTTATTGTTATAAAACTGAATTTAACTGAGTCTAAATTTACTCTCCTGACATGAACTTCCCACGCTGACCTTAAGCTTTTATTCTGGCGGGTCGTTACTTATTTTAGCTTTATTGTTCCAGAGCAGAGAGTTTATTAAAGTCACGACATTAAAATGCTAAAGTTTTACCTTCCTCACTGTAAATGAATCATCCAGAAGCAGCAACTTTTCATAGCTTTTTGATTTATTTATTAATAAATTTCACAATGTGGAATCTGTTTGGTATTGTATCGAAATCAGACAATATTTATAATTTAACTGTAAAAAATTATAAACAGGCTTACATATTGGTCCCATATTGGTTAAATCTTTGTTTTAAATGTTATTTAATCTTCTATTTTTACCATCTGGAGGAAGAAATGATTGTAATCATAACTGTAATTAGGCCCGTCGTGATAACAAAAGCTGCTGGACGATAAATTGTCCAGAAGTTATTGCGATAAAACGATAATATCGTAGTTTCGAAACAATTTTTGAGCAATATAATGCAAGAACATCTTTTTAATTATTTGAGATAAGAAGGAAGATTTCTTGTAATATTTTTCTGTTGTATAATAAACAGAATGATTGAAATAAAAACACTTTTATTTAAGTTTTTTCTAAATTTTTAAGATGTTTTCTTCTGGAAAAGAGAATAAAAGAGAATAAAATACTGTAATTTTTATGGTAATTTTCCGTTACACAGCTAGCAGAAGGGATGACTGAAATAGAAGCCACTTTTTGGAACTACTCTCTGTCATTTGAAATGTCTTTTTGTAGAAAAAAATGGACTTAAACTGGATCTGGTTTTAAAAATCTTGATTTTGTTTGTCACCCAGTCCTATAAAAATCAGTTTTCTCCACTTTGATCAAATCGGTCTGTCTGCATTGTTCTGGAAAGACTTCCTGCTTCTGGACAATTTATCGTCCAGCAGCTTTTGTTATCACGACGGGCCTAATTACAGTTATGATTACAATCATTTCTTCCTCCAGATGGTAAAAATAGAAGATTAAATAACATTTAAAAAAAAGATTTAACCAATATGGGACCAATATGTAAGCCTGTTTATAATTTTTTACAGTTAAACTATAAATATTGTCTGATTTCGATACAATACCAAACAGATTCCACATTGTGAAATTTATTAATAAATAAATCAAAAAGCTATGAAAAGTTGCTGCTTCTGGATGATTCATTTACAGTGAGGAAGGTAAAACTTTAGCATTTTAATGTCGTCATCATGACTTTAATAAACTCTCTGCTCTGGAACAATAAAGCTAAAATAAGTAACGACCCGCCAGAATAAAAGCTTAAGGTCAGCGTGGGAAGTTCATGTCAGGAGAGTAAATTTAGACTCAGTTAAATTCAGTTTTATAACAATAAGCACAGATGGGACAGGAAATGACATCAGAAACGCTCAAATCAATTTACAGATGACTCATCTCTAAATGTTTAATCTTTAATCCATCATGCATGTTGAAGTGTTTATTATGACACTCATCCTCTCTGAAAACACAGATAAGAGGGTTTGAAGTGAATCCGCCTGTAAATGGAGGCTTTTATTTTGGAAACCCTCAGTTTTTCTGTGCGCCGCCTGACCAGCCCAGTTCCTCCTGAAGCTCCGGCTGTTTGCCTGTAATTTCCTGTTTTTGAAAAAGTCTCAAACGTGTTGCAGCCGCTGCAGGGGAGATTATGTAAGCTGACGTTGTGTCGGTGCGATGGGGAACAATGGCTCAAGACTGACGTGTCGAAAACCTTCAGAGGGCGACGGCATCTGACCTCTGACCCCGTTCGCTCAGAAAAGTCCGTCTGATCTGAGCAAAAATCCTGAAACTTTTTAATAATCCTTGTTTTTCTCTCTCCTATAAGAAGTTATTGCAATAAATAACATTATGGTTGTTTTCAGAACTTTTTCAAGAACTGTAACGCATAAAGACGTCCTCTAAAATCAATAAACTTTAAATTCCAGTGAACATTTAACACTGGAAGTGGACGACGTTTTAAATATACAACATAAATAAACAAATAAAATCAATTATGAAGTCTCTGTAAACAAAATTATCATTCAAAAAAAGGCTAAAGAAGCACCAGACTGAAAACTTGTATCATCCAGTTTTTGGTAGAAAGAGAGAAAAAAGAAATTATGCAAATTAGCTTGTCATGTGATTAATTGATTTATTGATTACTGGTATAATTGTAACGACACATTTTAGTGTAAAAATATTTTCAGAGCCTCAAAGACTCGAGATGAGGAGAAAGATTTGCACATTTAAATTGAAACACACTGAAAAAAACAGGCCGTTTATTGAGCATATTGTTCATTTTTCTGATGTAACTTTAATTCTATGTTTGCTTTGCTAATCTCTTTTAATCCAGATTAGCTGTTTTCAAACAGAACTTGAACATTTAAGGTTTAAGGCATCGCTATCGGTGCAGATTTTTGCAGAGTCCATCTGTTTTTTTTGTCGTAAATTTTCCAATTATCAGATTGTGTGTTAGGGAGTCTTCTCTAGTGCAGCTCAGGTTTGATCAGGCCAAATCATTACACGGTTAATATTCCTCAAAAACGGTGAAATATCACTTTAATTTATCACTGAACTGGAATCTCGGATCCGATATTGGCTTTAGCAGATAAAAAAAAAAAAAAAAGCAGGTTTGATTCTTTTTGATGTGCTTATGCTGCCCCCAGACTCACAGGCGCCCTGGGCGAAGAGCCGTTTCTCTCCCTGGAACTGTTTAAATCTAAAACTAGATCCACATGAAATAAAATATTCTTAATCTGGCTTCCAATCCAGATCATAAGAACTTTTTTCAACTCAAAAAAGAGGAAAAATCAGTCGTGTTTTTCAGTTTATCGTTTTGCTTCAAGAGTTCAAACAACGTAAAAAAAAGAAAACGGATTTGCTGAAACGTTTAAAACTCTTTCGCGTTCGTCTCAGTCCATGTGACCTTGACCTTCGTCTGCCTGCTAATCTGCCTCGTAAACGAGCTCGTTTGCTCTTAAACGCTGCTCTTAGTGGTTTTTGTGTAATCCTTTGTAAAGGTTGTTTCCGTGGAAACGGGGACGCCTCTGGGGGGGGCAAACGTGTGTGAGTCAGCCGGGCCGGCGCTAAGCGGGACGGAGAGAGGGAAGGACAAAAGGAAGTGAAAGGAGAGGGATCAGGAGCCGAGCCTCCCGCCTCTCACCTGGATCTCACCTGGCTGCCGGTGAAACGTGAGACCATTTACCTTTCAGAGCAGCAGCAGCAGCAGCAGTCGGGCTTTGTTTGGACCTTTTACCTCTCCAGGTTTCCTGCTGCTTTTAATCTGAGAGGGTTCCTTCACTTTGGAGAAGGTTAAAAATTTCGTTTTTATGTGAATCCTTCATGAAACTTTTACAAAAATATTAATTTCCCATATTTATTAAAACTGCCTCCATGTTATGACAGCATGTTGGGAGACAAATGAGACAAAACTTCACCGATTCTGGTAAAAAAAAAATTAAAAAAAAAGCCAATCAGAGCCGAGAGGAGGATGTTGGCGCTGCCAATCAACCTCGTGTACGTGCTGCTAAATGTGCTGATGGTGGGAAAACAGATAAACGGATATTTTTGTTTTGGCCCCATAACTTAAAAATCTTGCATTAAGGGTGAGATTTTTACAGAGAAATAAAGTCTTAGACATTTTTTTTTATTAACAATGTTTCTGTTTTCTTTGATTACATTTCGCTAAAAACTGCAACGGCTGCATCAATATGCGCTAAAAGCTGCAGGCGTACAGCAGTTTTTCAGAATAAAAGCCTTTTTCACCCAATCTAAGCAGAAGCTGATTTTGATCTTTATTTTGAACGTCCAGGATGTTTGTTTGTGGAACAAACTGAACGCGGAAGCTAAAAATGACAGATTTTTTTCACGTTTTGAGCCATTCTCTGCTAAAACAGCTGGAAAGCGTCTCAGGTTTCAGTCTGGGAATGTGTGAGGCTGTGCAGAGACCTTGTCTTGGTTTTTCCAGTTCGCCCTCCATCGTTGGGACTTTAAACCGAGAGGCTGCAGCGAGTCCAGCTGCTGCTGAGGCTCAGCGGACAGAATAAGGTCAGATTCCAGTGTTCCAGTAAAGCATGTAATGGACAACTTGGCTCTCATTCTTTCACTTTTCTCCCACTGTTTCAGTCGGGCGAGTCGGTTTAATCTGGGTTGAAATTAAAGGTAGAAGGAAGTGAAAGAAGCAGGAGAAGGATGTCTGCGCCGCCTCATGTAATGAGCTTTTCCAGCTATTCAGTGATCGCACTTCCGCCTTTCTTTATTCAACATGCAGTAAAGATTTATCTGTTTGTCCAGGGTTATTGTGTGTTTGCCTTTGTGATGCGTGTGCTCGTATTTGCATGTAAATCGTGAGGGGGTTTCCCAGCTTGAAGCAACGCTGCTTTGCATTTGTTTAGAAGAAACGGTTTGAGGCAGTTGGTTGGCAAACTGTTGAAGAAGTCCCATAATGCACATGTATTGAGATAAAACCTTCTCTGCACCTAGAACTGTTGGTTTTTATTGTCGGTCTATGAAAAAATGGCGACCTTAACTCCATCCATCCATTTTCTTACAGCCTTGTCCCTCAGTGGGGTCAGGAGGGTTGCTGGTTCCCATCTCCAGCTGGCGTGCCGGGTGAGAGGCAGGGTCACCCTGGACAGGTCGCCAGTCTGTCGCAGGGTGTCACACAACCACACACACACACACTCACTCACACCTAGAGGCAATTTGGAGAGGCCAATTAACCTGACAGTCATGTTTCTGGACTGTGGGAGGAAACCGGAGTACCTGGAGAAAACCCACCATGCACAGGGAGAACATGGAGACTCCATGAAGAAAGACCGGAGCCGGGAATCGAACCCAGAACCTTCTTGCTGCAAGGCAACAGCTCTACCAACTGCGCCACTGTGCAGCCGTGGCGACCTTAACTCGTATCATCAAAACGTCTTCAGAGGCTGATGCATGGTGATGCAGTAGCAGTCAGTCCTGCAACGACTCTGAAGAGGCCTCTGACTGAAGATTGTTGTCATGAGACTCTGATGTTAGCAGCTCAATATTTCATATTTAACATATCCAGGATAACAAACGCTGCTAATCCACCTCATTTGCTTTTGCTTCTCCTCGTTAACGTGGCAGTAAAGTCAATTTTTACTTCACACTGATTTTTTTTTTTTTAAATCTCCCATAATTAAAGTATTTTAAATTCAAAGCTTCAATGTAAATGTAAACTGATCTGTTTTTGCTGTCAGGTTAGTTGGAGCTCGTTCTTCCTGTGATGATTTATCTGATCCATGACCGACCTTTAGACTTGGCTTCCTGTTATTTTGACATCTATTGTCAACAGTTTAGCAAAGTTCATGTAGTTCAGAGTTGAGAAAATGTGACGCAGATTTGATTTGTTTCTAATTCTTCTTCCATATCAACTTATTTTGTTAAACGGTAAATGTGCTGAAAGTAAATCTCCATCCTGTGAGAAACGCTGTGTGGAAATATCAGTGCTGAATATTATCTTGAATGCTTTTCTGGTTTTTACGTTGCCTTACTGGAAGCATGAGTTTCTGATAAGACGTTGAAATTAAGCAGATGTTTTCATGTGCAACAGTTTCAAAATGTTTCCTACAGTCTTTTTTTTTTTCCCAAAACCTTTTGCATCACATCTATAAATATCCCAGTTCATCTCTAAGAAAAAGATACAAGGTGTTGTCTGTCTTCCTGCTTATTGAAGCGTGGTGTGGACTCGACTGGCCCTTTTGTTTTGTTTTAATCGGTGAGTCAAACCTTTTGGGCCGCTCCCTTCAGCAGGACAACAATACTTTTGTTCTGTTAGCTTGGCCATAATTATCTGCACCGACTGAAGCGGAAAGCTGCTCTCACTGAAACTCAGGACGCGCAAAAAGTTCAACGTTTCTCATCTTTGTGGAGGAAATTTGTTTTATTTTTGTGTCGTTTGTTTTAATTTATTTTGTGCCTGAATGAGGAGTCCTGTAACGTCCTGCAGGGACGTTTTGGACTTGGCCACAGCGTTTCCTGAAGTCGGAGCCTCTTCCTGTAGAGATGATGGTCAGCAGAAGAACTCTTCCTATGAGATTGACCTCTGACCTCTGGGTTGACTTCAGCTTCCTAGCAGCAATTCTACATTTCCCTTATGCTACAATGTGCGCACGCTATTTTCTTATAGGATTCACAGAAATGTATCCGATTATTTCCAGAATATTTTACTTAATTTATTTTCATTTCAATCTAATCGTACGTTTTCATGACATTTTATTTTTTGAAGTAATTACGATCTTAAGCCATAATTCAGAAATGCCTTCAACTTTCTGACTGCGTCAGAGAAGAGGCACATCTTTCTCTGTAAATCTTCTCACAGCTTTAAAATGTGTGGAATGAGTTGGAGCTGTAACCTTTAGGCAGCTACACCTTCATGCTTCGAGTGATTATTAGGATTCCAGTCGTTGTTTTCGTATCTGTGGCTGTATTTTGAATTGCAGACATGCCTGCTGGAGTCCAGAACACAACTGTACATTTGTTTCCTGAGCCGTTTTCAGAAAGGCGTCCTGAAATCCCATTCAGAGCTGCAGGTCTTGCTGGTTAAGTGGAGGGTGTGACCGTGTTTGTGCTGGGCTGGAAGGAGTGTGTAGCTTTGATAAAGAGTCATTACTTAGGAGTCTTTATGGAGCCTTTCTCTGCGCCAGCAGAGAGTGAAAGTGGGGGCTTGTTCCTGAGAGAAGGGCCCCGGCGCCGCGCCACGGCCCGGTCGCCCCGGCCTCAATGGCAGGCCTGTCTGAAAGCCCCCATGTCACGACTTCCTGAGAGGGAAGTTGTTTCAGCTGGTGTTAGCCGCCCGCCCTTACATTTGTTTGCAGACCAAGAGGCTTCAGGAAAACCCAAGTGTTGGGAAACTCTCTGAAATTGAGGCTCCATGTTGAAAATAAGACACAGTTTGTTCAGCTGCTTTAAAGCTGCAGCGTGTGAATATTTTTATGTATTTGTTGTGGAAGTACAACACGAGACGGATAATCTGAAAAAATGATCCCCTCTCTCCTCGTGGTGCTAACAGGAAACAACCAATCAGAGCCAGGAGGCGGGTCTTAGCGCTGTCAATCAACACTCCTAACGGTGCAGCTGCCTCCTGACAGCACAGCCTGTAATGAATGCAAAGGCTAGTTAGCATGGCAGATAAATGTGTTTAGTAGGAGATTATTGTTATTTTTAAATGAAGCTAAAAGCGACTTCAGGAGTTCTGGGTTTTAATTTACCTTAAATGCTAAATGTTTTTGTTTTTGTATAGTTTATGCTCAATTACTGCTTTGAGTGTGGTGTTCTCTCACCGAATGGCCTACTCCAGTTAACAATGAATCAATTACTAAATTACTTAGACAATTACGTCAATAATTGATTAATCCGATTAATGGTTTAAGTCCTGGTTGGCAGTTAAACAGTCCAGTGGCTCTGGGACTTTCCTGTCCTGATGAAGGCAGATTAAAAGCAGCTCAGAGTTGTTGGTTAGTTTGGGGTGTGGTTTTTGTTTAACTGTTGTTTTGGGTTAAAACTGCACCTGAGATGAGGCTGATGAGTAAAACCTTCAGAAGCCCCTTTTTGTTCTTGCAGCTCTTGCAGCAGAGATGCGTGTGTGTGCATGCAGAGGAGGCTGGTCTGCAGGAGCAGAGGAATCCTTTAATCCGTCCCAGGACCTGGGTAAACCTGCTGCTGCTGGAGCTGCTAGCTGCTGCTAGCTGCTAGCTGCTGCTAGCTGCTGCTAGCTGCTAGCTGCTGCTGCTGCTGGAGCTGCTGGAGCTGCTGCTGCTGCTGCTGGAGCTGCTGGAGCTGCTGCTAGCTGCTGCTGCTGCTAGCTGCTGCTAGCTGCTGCTGCTAGCTGCTGCTGCTAGCTGCTGCTAGCTGCTGCTGCTAGCTGCTAGCATCTAGCAGCAGCAGCAGGGGAGTGGGAGTGTTTTCTCAGCACATTAAAGGAGAGGCTGTGTTCCTTTCTTTCTTTTTTTAATGGGACTTTACTGAATCTGCTCTGGCACTGGGAAAATCCTCATGGAAATCCAGATTCCCAGTCAGAGCTGAGGTTTTGGATCAAATTGTAAAAATCTTATCGTGTGTAAATGGAGATTGTGTTTTTTATGATAAAGTCTGTTTGTTATGTATAATTGTAATTTTATCATTTATGAAGATGACAAAATATATTTTATTGTAAATTTTTTTTATTTGAATTTTAATCATTTTGGCAAATAATTGTTGTTTTAATTTCAAATTTTCAAATATGATTTGAAATTCAAAAATACTTAATTTCCCTCAGGGATTAACTCGGTGTTTGTGGGCAGGAAGGATCTCCTGTAGCAGTCTGTATTACAGTGGTTCAGAATAAGCCTCTGACTGAAGACTGTTGTATAACACAATATATAAGTATGTAATTTTGCTACAGTCATGGACAATGTCGACATAAAGTCTGATTCTTCAACTAAACCTAAACGAACATCAATGAAAGCGAACGTGACGATAAACCCGAGCGTGACGCTCCGTACATCAAGGACGCGTTTCCACTGCTGCGTGTTTTAAATGCTACGCTCTTTTACAAGAAGAAAATATTTTTCCAACATGTTTATCTGTCGACAGTTGTCTTGTCCAAATCGCCTGGCATGAACACTTTTAGTAAAACTAGCTTACCGTAGTGATGTCACAGCGACACGCCGACATTCTATTGGCTGAAACTCCGATTTTCTTCTAGTTTTCCTCTGAGAGATGGAAAAATAAAGCTAAACTACAAAACCACCACATGTTGCCAAGTATTTCTGGTTCAGTTTCTAGTTAAATTTGTTGGTTTTCTTAAAACGAGACAAAATTATCTTACAAGTAACTTTACAGCAAGATGTGGGAACTTGTTTTAGGTCAGTAGTTCCTTAAAACTGTTGAAAAAGTTCTGGTTGCACTGGTGGATATTTCTCCTGTATTGCAAGTAAAATTAAGCAACGATTGACTTAAAATAAATTCTGAATCTTGGTAAAAAGTTACTCATAACTCAGTTTTGCCTTATTTCAAGTGTACTGAGGTGTTTGCACTGGAAACTAGACAAAAATACTTGGTAAGATTTTGCTTTTGCAGTGTGAAATGGAAAATCCAAAGAAATCTTTTCTCCTGCAGTAATTAAACTTTATATACCTCAGATATTGTGCAGGAAATAAATGAACCGACCTCTCATTTGGTTCTGGCTTTTACCTTCATAGGTAGAAATGATAGAAACAGGAGAGAAATGTTTCTGCATAGTTTTGAGAGTGGAGCATATTGGTGAGCAGCAAGGTTTCTGAGTGAGCGCAGAGTTTCACGACATCTTGTGTTCAAACTCTCAAACATCCCAACTGTCTGTAACTGCAGCAGGTTTGTCAAAGCGGTGTGTTTGAGCCAGGCGCTGCTGCTGGTGTTTGAATCCAGCAGTGAGGGAGCGCAGCGCGTCTCCTCCGTGGCCCGGCGCTGACTCGGCAGGAATGTGATTTCATAATATGACCTAGAAGAAATGAAATGTCACTCCTGAGGAATGCTGGGAGCTCTGACTGAGCGCTGAACTAATTAATCATCAGACAGAAAGTGCAGAACATCACTTTTAAGTTTCAGATTCGCTGTTTTACAGACTTAATGCTGCGTATTTTTAGTAATCGATTAATCGATTAAGCAGATCAAATGAATCCTGCAGATTTAAGCCTTTATGTAATAAAAAATAACATAAAAATGCTATTTTTTAAATAGGAAAACTATAATTTTATAGTAACTAAAGATACAAAAAATCCTTCAAACCTCAGTCTGTGAAACGTTCAGCCTTTTCTGCTCGACGGCGTAGAGATGGTGTTTTTATTTTAGCCAATTTCTAAATGGATGGCAAAAAAAGTGCTTAACGAGAGAAATTTTACAGAATTGCCACATGAGGAAACATTTAAGTTTTTTATTTCATCTTTAAAGCAAGTTTCTGTTTTTTGTACATTTTTATTTCAATTAACAACAAATGGCCTTTTTCTGGGCTGCACAGTGGCGCAGTTGGTAGAGCTGTTGCCTTGCAGCAAGAAGGTTCTGGGTTCGATTCCCGGCCCCGGTCTTTCTGCATGGAGTTTGCATGTTCTCCCTGTGCATGGTGGGTTTTCTCCGGGTACTCCGGTTTCCTCCCACAGACTGTCAGGTTAATTGGCCTCTCCAAATTGCCCCTAGGTGTGTGTGTGTGCATGGTTGTGTGTCCTGTGTGTCTCTGTGTTGCCCTGCGACAGACTGGCAACCTGTCCAGGTGACCCCGCCTCTCGCCCCAAACGTTAGCTGGAGAGGCACCAGCAACCCTCACGACCCCATTAAGGGACAAGGGTGCAAGAAAATGGATGGATGGACTGAGACGCAGAGCTGTTGCCTTGCAGCAAGAAGGTTCTGATTTCGATTCCCGGCCCCGGTCTTTCTGCATGGAGTCTCCATGTTCTCCCTGTGCATGGTGGGTTTTCTCCAGGTACTCCGGTTTCCTCCCACAGTCCAAAAACATGACTGTCAGGTTAATTGGCCTCTTCAAATTGCCCCTAGGTGTGAGTGTGTGTGTGCATGGTTGTTTGTCCTGTGTGTCTCTGTGTTGCCCTGCGACAGACTGGCGACCTGTCCAGGGTGACCCCGCCTCTCGCCCGAAATGTTAGCTGGAGATGGGCACCAGCAACCCTCACGACCCCACTGACGGACAAGGGTGTAAGAAAATGGATGGATGGAAGGGATGGCCCTTTTCTGACTCCGTATCCTCCGATTAACAATGAATAAATTAGTTTATGATTACTTTACTAATTGATTATTCGCGATTAATCTGATTAATTGTTGGAGCCCTACAGGTTTGTGCAGAATCGGCCTTCGTCCCGTCGTCGGCTTCATGCATGCCTCCGCTCTCCTCCGCAGATGGATGGAGGCCTGTCTGGACGAGGAGTTGCCCCCGACAACGGAGCTGGAGGAGGGGCTGAGAAATGGCGTCTATCTGGCCAAGCTGGGCAACTTCTTTGCCCCGCAGACGGTTTCCCTCAAGAAGATCTACGACCGTGAGCAGACGCGCTACAAGGTCAGGAGATTTTAGATGTTTTCCACTGAGGCTAGCTCAGATTTTGCTTTGTTTGTTTTACGTTCAATAAAATACAGTAAAAAGGTTGAGAGGGTGAATCAGGAAAGGTTAGTCTGGGGTGTTAAATGTGGAAGAGTGATCGTCTGTTGAAAGAAAAGTCGGATGAGAACAAATATGATGATATTTTAAAGTCAAACTCTTCACATCACCCACAGGTTGAGCTGGACTTTTCTGTTGTTTGTCATTTTGACTGAAACTCGCATCATAATCAGTTTTAAATGGCAGACAGGGCCGGATAAAACCTTTTTGGGGCCCTAGTTATGGTATCATTTGGGGGGCCCCCCACCCCAACATGTCAACACCAGAGGCTTAATCGCTCCTGAGCTGCTCTGAGTGTAACATACCTGCTACCATTAGCATAATTAGCTCACATCAAGTTTTACGACTGCTGGTTTTAGCCTGACAGGAGTAGAAAACGGAAATTAAATGTTTGGGTTCTGAGGTGCAGAATGGTATTTAAATGGGCCATATTTTAATTATTTGAAAGGAATGTCATTTGAAAAAGCACAAAATTTTCAGCAAACAAGTTTGACATCTATATTTGCCCAGCAGTGGCAGCAGCCAACAGCAGGAAGAGATTAATCTGTTACCATATGTTCAAGCTATATGAATAATCTAGAAATAATTCTTGCAGGTTCAGCAGCTTTTAGTTTATATACCTCAGACTCTGTCGGTCTGAAGGATGAATCTGCTGCCGCGCTGGAGACTGGAATTACAAGCACCACTTCAACCAAAGTTTTCAAATCGGGGAACATTTCTGCAATGGAAGTAATGGGAAGAAAAATGTCTGCACCAAGTGATCAAGAGTGTGAATTGTAATCTGTTAAAAATGGTGGCTGACCTTAAGATTTCTCCATCTTCGTTAAAAAAAAACATTTTTATTCTTGAAGGAGACCTATCATGCAAAATTCACATCTTGTACGTTTTTACATTTCCTTTTGGGTTTCTACTGCCTCTGAAAACGGCCTGAGCGCTTTAAGAACCTCCAAAGAACACCAAACTATCTTTGGTAATAAGTTCATGCCTTTTGGTGCGGTTACCTAGCAACCCCAGCGGAGCTCAACCTCCTACCTAGCAACCCAAGCTGCATGCACTGTACAATGGCTGCTGAAAAAGACAAATGTTGTGTTGTTGACTCACCATCCAGAAACCACTTGCTGCCTTCTTGTAGGTTGACCAGGAGGCTCCACTTTTGCTTTTCAAAGATGTGTGGTTGTATAATTGCCGTTTTCATGCGGGTTTGAGGTGGTGGGGGGCGGTGCGGGACCAGCAGCAGCTTATTTGGATTTAGAGTTTAAAAGAAGCAGAATAAATCACTTTTAATTGTTGGAATCCACATTTCTCGCCTAAATGTTCTTGATGTGGGGCTGCAGCATGAAATCCAGTGAAACGCACAGATTTCTGTAGACGTGCAACAAGACGAAATGTGTGAAGGATTCGCAGTGTAAATCCTTTTACCAGACGCTGTAGCACACAGACTCGTTTTCATGCGACACGCGTTTAGATGAATAAGGTTTCCTCTTACAGTTCGCAACGCCAAACTGTAACTGTAGCTTTTGAAAAGACAGAAATGGTGTTTTCTCCAGTTCTGATGCTGTGTTTGTCTCCTGCAGGCGACCGGCCTCCATTTCAGACACACGGACAACGTCATCCAGTGGCTCAACGCCATGGCAGAAAAGGGACTGCCAAAGGTGAGCACGACTCTTTCAAAGGACTTTTAAATGCTGATGATTGCTCCCAAAAAAAAGTGGAAATCAATCGCTCAGTGCCTCCAAATCCGAGGCCATGGTCTTGAGCCGGAAAAGGGTAGAGTGCCTTCTCCGGGTCAGGGGGGTCGTCCTGCCTCAAGTGGAGGAGTTTAAGTATCTGGGGATCTTGTTCACGAATGAGGGAAGAAGGGAGATCGACAGGCGGATTGGGGCAGCGTCTGCCGTGAAGCGGGCGCTGTACCGGTCCGTCGTGGTGAAGAGAGAGCTGAGCCAAAAAGCGAAGCTCTCGATTTACCGGTCGATCTACGTTCCCACCCTCATCTATGGTCATGAGCTTTGGGTCATGACCGAAAGAACGAGATCACGGGTACAAGCGGCTGAAATGGGTTTCCTCCTCCGCAGGGTGGCTGGGCTCTCCCTTAGAGAGAGAAGCTCGGTCATCCGGGAGGGACTCAGAGTAGAGCCGCTGCTCCTCCACGTCGAGAGGAGCCAGTTGAGGCTCGGGCATCTGGTCAGGATGCCTCCTGGACGCCTCCCTGGTGAGGAGTTCAGGTCCCACCGGGAGGAGGGGAGACCCAGGACACGCTGGAGGGACGATGTCTCTCTATGGCCTGGGAACGCCTTGGGATTCCTGGGGGAGCTGGAAGAGGCTGGAGAGGGAAGTCTGGGCCTCCTGAGGCTGCTGCCCCCGAGACCCGACCCCGGATAAGACGGATGGACGGATGGATGGATGGATGGATGGATAATTGCTCCCAAAAAAAGTGGAAATCAATCGCTAATATCACGAGAATTACTCTGATTGGGGTCGTAGAGGAAAATTGGGGCTATTGGTTCCCGTGTCCAGTGTAAAGGAGGTTTTTGACTCCAAAGCAGTGAGTTTTGCCGCTGGGCGTGTAAATGATCGTGAACATTGTGTGACTCCCACCATGAGCTCATCTTCATGCTCCAACATGACGCCGATTTTCTTACCTCACTGCTTTTGTTTCAGATCTTCTACCCAGAAACCACAGACATATACGACCGAAAGAACATGCCGCGCTGCGTCTACTGCATCCACGCTCTCAGGTCGGTTCGCTCTCCGCCTGTCGGTCATTTAAAAAACCCAAACGCTGAAGTCAAACCCAGAGCTCTGCTTGGATTCCTCCTCCTTGCGGTTGGTCTGACTGGCCACTATAAGCCTGCTTGTTTGTGGAAAGATGGAGTTATTTTCTGGTTGCATTTTAAGAAAAAAAAACCTGTCCATTCAGGCTTTGTTGGCCTGAAACCTGTTTTAAATACGTTGTCATGAGGTGAACAATGCAGGTATTCAAAGGTGGAAGCCAAAGCAAACATTTAAGCCAGAATGGAAAGGTTTTGTGTGGAAACATTAAGGATTTAACGGCTTTTAAACGCGTCCTGATCATCAATAACAGTCAGTAATTGTTTTCTGTTTGTACACGTTACTGTCTGTCAGTTGAGTTTTAAACATATATATATATATATATATATTTTAACATGTTTTACTCAAAATACCTCAAGTTGCATGTTCAAAATTCACTACAGGATTGCTGTTATCGCATTTGACGCAATAAAATGTTTATTTTCTTATTTAAAACAGAAACTGAATCATCTATTTCCATCTTTTATTGCATTTCTAATATTTTATATATAAAAAACTGCTTAAGTAGTTTAATAAAAAATTTGCAGAATGTGCCAATTATCAGATTAATTAACGATGTTGCACATATTTTTCTTCCTCATCTACAGTTTCTGTATAATCTCGACCTCATGCCGTGTTTTTCTATTATTTCAACAGTCTGTACTTGTTCAAGCTGGGTTTGGCTCCGCAGATCCAGGATCTTTATGGAAAAGTAGCCTTCACGGGTAAGTGGAGGAGTCTGCCTCCATTTCCGTCAGGCTTTCTATTTTTAACCCGATCTGTGTCGTCGTCAGCGTTACAGATGTTCCCTTGTTTGTGAAGTTCAAATGAAAGTTTAAATACTGCGGAGCTGTTCGCGCCGTAAAACCCTGAGAGAGGAGAAGGAGAGGAGGAGCAGCTGGAAATGTGAAAGTCATTAGTAACAGTGAGAGGTTTTCCTGTCTGTGGCGGCTTCAGGAATCCCGCTGTCAAACGATCCGTCCCGGCTTTTTCCTACTGCTTTTCCCACCGCAGCCCCTGAATGTTGTTGTGACTTTTTTTTTTACACTTATATGTTGTTCAGTATGATAAGTGACTGATTTACAATTAGATGTTAAGCATAGATTACATGATTATTATTAATTGAATTGAACATGATTGTATATAATTACAAGGATGAAGTGAAATATATTTAAGTGCAAGACATGATTTATTTGAATAGAAGAAGTCTTTTATTTTGAAGAATGCTTAAGTGTCTGGTTCTGTTTTATCACTATCTTGCTTTGTTGATATTTTGGTTGTCTTGGTTACGAACAGCTGTTGCCGTCATCAGCTGTCGCCATTTTTTTCTCTTCAATAAAGAACTGAACAGAAAGGTTCAGTAAAAGACGTACGAGCCTCCGTTTTGTTCGAAGAAACCTTCACTCCGTAACAAATGTTGTTGCTTCTGCTCTGTGTCGTCTCCTGCAGAGGAGGAAATCAACAACATGAAGAACGAGCTGGAGAAGTACGGGATCCAGATGCCCGCCTTCAGCAAGATCGGAGGGATTCTGGCCAGCGAGCTGTCGGTGGACGAAGCTGCATGTGAGCCGCGCTCTGATGTCAACGGAGGGAGGGAGGGAGGGGGGCGGGGAGGGCCTGACACTGCAAAAACACCAAACCGTACCAAGACTCAATTCTACTGCAATTATCTCAGCAGACGTAAAATAAGACACAGCTGATGCTTGGGTAACTTTTCAGCAAGATACAGGAGCTTGTTTTAATTAAATTATTCCTTAATAATGAGGAAACGGATGACGGCAGGGGGCGCTGGCGGACATTTTTACAAAAGGGGGGCGCTGGGATGCCTTTGGGGGGCGTTTGGTCGACGGTAAACTTTACACCTTAAATCCACAACAATACCAGTTTAGACTTTGAGCAACTTGGTAAAACTGTATTGTGTAACATTAAATCATGCTTGGCTGCAGCTGTATCGATGGCAGCTCTTCTATTATTCAGTGATTGTAGCTTCACCGCATCAGTTCAGCGTTACAGCGGCTGATGACGCTGCTGTGATTCACTTTGCCTGGTATTTATGTAGCTACATATGTTTTGGCAGTTCTGTGATCATGTCAAAGCAGCAACTTGTATTAAAAAGTGTTTTATTTTCGTTTGAAAGCTGGACGCTTCCATGGAAGGACAACAGAGAATCGCTCTTATAAACATGTAATTATTAAAATCACGATACCCTCACTTTGTATCCCTCTGAAAAATGAACACATTTAAATAAAGTAATCCCTCCATGAGTTATACCACGATAGAGGGCGTTCATTTTATAGCGTTAACACCGGAGCTGTAAGTGGTCCGGTATGAAACGGGGGTGATAGAACAACACAGCACTTTTACATTTCAATAATCAGAATGCAGAAATTGTTTCCGTTGTTTTAAAAGGTTTATGTCAGTCTGCCTTTTTCCCCATCGATATGTTTCCCGACCGCCCTGCACCTTAGGGGCTTAAAAAAAAAAAAAGAAGAAAAAAACTGCCGCGCCCCCCCCCTGCCCCCCCCAGCCCCCCTCCTCCAGACGCCGATACGTTTAGCGCTAAACTCGCTACATTGACCCCGTTATGTGCGCGAAGTGAAGGAGCGCAAGGCGCTGAAGTGTCCGGGAAAAACATAATCGGTGCGCCGATTCAAAACGTCTATAATAATGATAGTAACATTAATAATAAAATAATTGTCAGTGCAAAGTAACTTACAAATTCTTTGGTGGGGGGCGGTGAGGGACCTGGATAAAGGCTGGGGGGGGGGCGCTGGCCCGAAAAAGGTTGAGAAACACTGACATACAACAACTAATGTTTCCCATGTCACCGGTGAAATAATGCGCCAATCAATCAAGTATTTTCCATCAATATTAAGGCATTATTGACTTAAAACAAGCTTCTATATCGTGCTTGAAAGTTAGTTGTGAGTTAGTTTTCTCTCATTTCAAGTGGACTGAGATATTTGCACTAGAAACCAGACAGAAAAACTTGGTAAGATTTGTGTTTTTGCAGTGTGTAAGTGCTGCACAACAAAAACACAAAATCTTACCAAGTATTTTTGGTCCATTTTCTAGTGCAAATATCTCAGTCCACCCAAAATGAGACAAAACTGACTTGTCAGCAACAGACAGGAGCTTGTTTTAAATCAATAATGCCTTAATAATATATTTTACTTGAGAAAAATGTCTTTTTTTAAGTGAATTAATCTGCTTGTACTTTTATTCTGTATTAAGGATTATTTACTTAAAACAAGCTCAAATATTGGGCTTAAAAGTTACTTGTAATTTAGTGAAATGTGTTGATATATTTGCACTGGAAACCAGATCAAAAATACTTGGTAAGGTTTTGTGTTTTTGTTGTGCAGCTCTTTACAGTTATACACTGCAAAAAACTAAAATATGTTGTTTTATTACCCCTGCAGCTCACTAATAATCGACACGTATCGGATTTAAACAGCCAGTGGAGATTAATTAATCATCATTACAGTTTATGTGATAAGATAAAAATGGCAGACAGGGCCGGATAAAACCTTTTTGGGGCCCTAGTTATGTTATCATTTGGGGGGCCCCCCCACCCCAACATGTCAACACCAGAGGCTTAATCGCTCCTGAGCTGCTCTGTGTGTAACATACCTGCTACCATTAGCATAATTAGCTCACATCAAGTTTTACGACTGTTGGTTTTAGCCTGACAGGAGTAGAAAACGGAAAATAAATGTTTGGGTTCTGAGGTGCAGAATGGTATTTAAATGGGCCATATTTTAATTATTTGAAAGGAATGTCATTTGAAAAAGCACAAAATTTTCAGCAAACAAGTTTGACATCTATATTTGCCCAGCAGTGGCAGCAGCCAACAGCAGGAAGAGATTAATCTGTTACCATATGTTCAAACGATATGAACAATGTAGAAATAATTCTTCCAGGTTCAGCAGCTTTTAGTTTATATACCTCAGACTCTGTCGGTCTGATTTAAACAGCCAGTGGAGATTAATTAATTAATCATCATTACAGTTTATGTGGGATTAAATGAGTCGATTAGACTTTTTCCCTTCACCCAGTTGATCCAAGTTCAGTTAAAAATGGCCGACCTCTCTGCTCCTCCGTCCTCAGTGCACGCTGCGGTGATCGCCATCAACGAGGCCATCGACCAGGGAGTCCCAGAGGGAACCCTGGCCGCCATGCAGAACCCCAACGCCATGCTGCTCAACCTGGACCCGGTCTCGGCCCAGAAGTACCACGACACGCTCTACCAAGCCAAGGGGCAGAAGGTGGCCAGATCACGAAAACGAGTAAGAATGCCGAGGCTGAAATTATGGAACCAACGTCGTAGCTTATTATAAGTGATGACAAACATACCTGGATGTTTGAGAAATACTTTAATCTCCATGACAACCAGCTGGACCGAGCCCAGCCTTCCAAGTGACTGTTTTTATTGTCCGAAGCTGATAAAATGCTGTCGTTCGTGTTGCAGCAACTGGAGAACGCCGAAGCGGAGCGAGACATTTACGACGAGCTTCTGACTCAGGCAGAAATCCAGGGCAACATCAACATGGTCAACGGTAAGAGCCGCCAAATTTAAACCTAATCTTTGGCTGTTTCGCTTGAAACTTGGTATCGGTTAGGTATCGTCTGAATGAAGAGTCAGCATCATTTTAATAGCTTCTATTCTTTGCTTAAATCCCAAATAATCGATTCCATTCACCAGTTTTTTTCCTACATTTTCTTTTTCGGTATTATTGGGCTCAGCATTTTCAATGTGATACACTTTTGCAAGGCGCTGCATGCACAGGCTGTTTTTCTTGACACGTTGGCTGACCTTTGACCCTTCTCCTGCAGTGAGCAACGCCCTGAGTGCGGCAGAGGAGGCTCTGGTTGGAGGAGATGAGGATAAGTTGTACGAGGCTCTGAAGGCCGTCGGAGTCCAGAACCTGCAGCCTGAGAACAAAGGCTGGTACCTGAAGCAGCTGCAGGGCGAGAGGGAGAACAAAGAGCAGGTAGACACACACACACACACACACACACACACAGATTATCCCAGATTAGCTCTCCTGGCTCCTCCTCATCTCTTCTCCCTGCCAGGTGTCTCCTGGACAACCCCTAACGAAGGATGAGCTGCAGAGCGGCGTGGACGTGGCGAACGAGGTCGCCGCCGGATACCTGAAGAGTAAGAGCTTCACACACTGACTGCTGGTGTGAAGTGAACCAAAACACACCGAACTGCCGAGCATTACGGCTATCATGGTCAAGCTAGCATAACTGACCTACGTCCTGCTTCAAGCTAGCATAGCTGACCTACGTCCTGCTTCCTTAGCGATTTTTAAATAAAACCTTTTATTGATCTTTTTGTGCTGTTTGTAAATGTTCGAACTATGGTTGTTAATTTTGAAAGTCATATTTTCACCATGTTGTTCTCTTATTTATATATGTCAGTTCCAAACTGAATATTTAATCTACAAGCTAAATATTTATTTTAAAAATAATATTCAACTTTCAAATTAAATATTTAGCTCCATATTAAATACTTATTTTCCTAACTAAACATTTATTTTACAAACTGAACATTTAAGCAAGCTATATTTAGGTTTCCAACTAAATATTTAGCTTGTAAATTTTCTTTAGTTTTAGTTTTAATACTTTGGTCCTAGCTAAATATTTTGGTTGCTAGCTAAATGGTTAGCTAATATGCTAACTGGCATGCCAATCAGTGAAAATGGAATATTAAACTCAAATATTGCTGTTCATTTTTTACTGTGTAACTTTACAAACAGGATCCTGTTTTTAACTAGCTGTGATAATATTAACAGTTATTAGCATCTTTTTCTGATTCTTCGTGTGATTGTTTTATTTCATCGATACGTCACATGACGTCCAGTCCGCTAAAATCTATTAGCTCATCTCCCAGCTGTGTCCGTTCCCGTTGTTGACCCCTGACCTCCTGCCTGCTGCAGTGCTGAAGGCGGTGGAGCGCATCAACGCCGCCATCGGAGCGGGCGAGCCGGAGAAGACGGTGGAGGAGCTGATGAACCCGGACGCCCAGCTGCCCGAGGTTCACCCCGGCGCCGCCGACCTCTACCAGAAGGAGCTGGCCTGTCTGCAGCAGCAGAGCGCCGAGGTGACGGCACCAGCCGCCAAACGGGCCGACCCGAGGCAACACGATAACCGCCGCTGACTCGGCACAAACCGATGCTTTATAACGTGAGCTAGCATGACTCAGCGATTCTGACCTCAGAGGAACCTGCAGAGATCAGAGAGCAGTTTGTTAGACGAATCCCAAATTCCTGATTTACTAAAGCCTTCATCCGTTCATCTGTTCATCCGTTCATCTGTTCATCCGTTCATCTGTTCATCTGTTCATCCGTTCATCTGTTCATCCATCCATCCATCCATTTATTAATGTATCCATCCATCCGTTCATCCATCCATCTGTTCATCCATCCGTTCATCCATCCATCCATCCATCCATCCATCCATCCATCCATCCATCCATCCATCCATCCATCCATCCATCCATCCATCCATCCATCCATCCATCCATCCGTCCATCCATTTATTAATATATCCATCCATCTGTTCATCCATCCATCCATCCTTCTGTTCATCCATCCATCCATCCATCCGTCCATCCATCCATCCGTCCATCCATCCATCCATCCGTCCATTTATTAATATATCCATCCATCCATCCATCCATCCATCCATCCATCCATCCATCCATCCATCCATCCATTTATTAATATATCCATCCATCTGTTCATCCATCCATCCATCCATCCATTTATTAATATATCCATTCATCTGTTCATCCATCTGTTCATCCATCCGTCCATCCATCCATCCGTCCATCCATTTATTAATATATCCATCCATCCATCCGTCCATCCATTTATTAATATATCCATCCATCCATCCATCCATCCATCCATCCATTTATTAATATATCCATTCATCTGTTCATCCATCTGTTCATCCATCCGTCCATTCATTCATCCATCCATCCATCCATCCATCTGTTCGTCCATCCGTCCATCCATCCATCCATTTATTAATATATCTGTCCATCCATCCATCCGTCCATCCATTTATTAATATATCCATTCATTCATCCATCCATCCATCCATCCATCTGTTCGTCCATCCGTCCATCCATCCATCCATTTATTAATATATCTGTCCATCCATCCATCCGTCCATCCATTTATTAATATATCCATCCATCCATCCATCCATCCGTCCATCCATCCATCCATTTATTAATATATCCATCCATCTGTTCATCCATCCATCCAAAGTCGATGGATCTCTCACACTGTAACATATTTGCAGTGATGACATCATCAGTCATGTGACTTTTCGCCGCTTCCTGCAGGGCTCCCTGACCCACCCTGAGCTGCTGGTTGCCGTGGAGATGCTCTCCGCCGTGGTTCTGATGAACGAGGCGCTGGAGGTGGGAGACCGGGCCGCCCTGTGGCGGCAGCTGGCCAGCTCCGTCACCGGGCTCAGCAACGTGGAGGAGGAGTACGCGCAGAGGTCGGGGTCAAAGGTCACGCAGCCGGGTCGCTTCCAGTCGGACGTCTACAGACGGGTTGACGTGTTTCTGTCTCCTCTGCTGCTCAGGTACATGGACGACCTGATGCGCCTGAAAGCCGCAGCCAAAGAGGAGGGCAGCAAGTATCTGACCTGGAACGACATCCAGGCCTGCATCGACCAGGTCAACCTGGCCGTGCAGGAGGAGCACGAACGTAAGCCTCACACCTGCAAAACTTTGACTAGGCCTCCGACTGCTCAGCCAAGCTACCTCAAGGTGACCTGTTACGACTCCTTGAGCAGGTTAGGATGGGTCCAAACGTTCTGCAACGAGGGCCCAAATTATCGAGTCAACAGTCTTTGCAGGCCAGAAACATAAAACTTTAAAATGGAGAAAATAAAATGTTTATTTTCATATTTTAATGGAGCGATTTTGTCTAATTCAAATCAAAAACTTGGAAAGGATTTGGCTTTTTTTTTTGGGTCGATTGAACAAATTTATTCTCGGTGTAGGAACAGCGTTTGGGTCACTTTCTTTCCAAAGCTTTTCTATATTTAGTCAAATTTAATGAATCGGATAAAAGCAAAGCAAAGTCGACTTTTCAGAATAAACTTTCTGCTTTTCATAAAAGACAAATTAACATTTTTCACTGCAAGTTAAAGTCTGGACGGGTCACATTTGCATGATTCTAGATTAACAGTTGGAGGGCCGCACGAAATCAGCCCAAGTGCCTCAAATGGCCCCCGGGCCACACTTTGGGCACCACTGGTCTAAACGTTGTTTTTACACAAAATCCTTTTCGGTACTGATGTTAGTGAAATAATCCACCAGTGGAACAAGAGATTAATCCTTGTAATATGTTAACCCTCCTGTTATGTTGCGGGTCAAATTGACCCGTTTAAAAATATTTTAAAAA
The DNA here is from genome assembly GCF_904066995.2 of Poecilia reticulata. NCBI lineage: Eukaryota > Metazoa > Chordata > Actinopteri > Cyprinodontiformes > Poeciliidae > Poecilia > Poecilia reticulata. The sequence goes on from NC_088832.1 coordinate 33,776,003, forward strand.
TAGTTGCAAGTATTTTTATTGCATGAAACTTTTTCTATTTGTCTTAATAGGTGAACTCTACATATAAATTGAACATTTATTCATTTTACACATTTGCAGCCCCCCCTGCGTCTACTTGTTACATCGATGCTGTTCGGGTCAATTTGACCCGGCAGTCAAGTTAAAAGTGCAAAAAAAGATTAAAAATGTCCAATTCTGTTTGTTTCCTTACAGCTATGAACCTTATTTCACCACACACACACACACACACACACACACACACCAACACAACACAACACACACACACACACACACACCAACACAACACACACAAACACAACACAGCACACCACACATACACACACACGCAGACACACACAAACACACCACACACACACAAACGCAACACAACACACACACACACATACATACACACGCAGACACACACAAACACACCACACACACACAAACACAACACAACACAACACACACACACACAAACACACCACACACACACAAACACAACACAACACACACACGCAGACACACACAAACACACCACACACACACAAACACAACACAACACACACACACGCAGACACACACAAACACACCACACACACACAAACACAACACAACACAACACACACACACGCAGACACACGCAGACACACACAAACCCACTTTCTCTCTGCTCTCTTTACTTCACAATGAACTGCGAGAAAGCAGCAGGTGTTCATACAGCATTTGTATGCATGTGTGTCTCAAGTTCAATTATAAAGAGTGTCACCCTTTGAAAAAAAAATGTAAATGTAATATAAAAAAATTTACCAAAGATCACTTTCAAGGAAATTATTGTTTTTTTGTGTGGACATAAAAAATGTAAATCCCATTTTTTATGTCCAAATGAGTAACTGAGTAAGTTGTCGTCATTAATCCTTAATTTCTGAGAAATAAAAAACATAATTGCACAAATTTTGACTGAGACGTTTAGTATTGGAGTTAATAATGAGATAAAAAAATGTTTTGGAGGAATTTTTTGGTTCCTGACACCATATTGCATGATAAAACTCTCCCCGGGTCAAATTGACCCACGAACATTACTGCTGTACCTCAGAAACAAACATAACAGGAGGGTTAAAATGTAGAAACGGTTGAGACCCAAATGCAAATACAGAAACGTGACAAAAGTGAATTTTGTCCCCTTTAAATAACATCAACAAAGCTGACGAGGATAAATAACGAGGGTGAAGCGGCTCAGTCTCAGTGTTTTCTGTGTCCATGCAGGAATTGCTGCCATTGGACAGATCAACGAGGCGCTGGACGAAGGCGACCCCATGAGGACCCTGGACATGCTGCAGAACCCGTCCGCCAAGCTCACAGACGTGGACCCGTCCATCGCTCAGCACTACCACGACAAGCTGCTGGAGGCCCGCAGGGAGAAGGCTCATGTGAGTCAGACGCAGCTTCCTGCAGATGGCAGGAAGAGGCGCCGCCGTCAGCCAGCCTCAGTTCACAGCTCTTAACGGGCTTCCATCCATCCATCCATCCATCCATCCATCCATCCATCCATCCATCCATCCATCCATCCATCCATCCATCCATCCATCCATCCATCCATCCATCCATCCATCCATCCATCCATCTATCCACCCATCTGTTCATCCATCCATCCATCCATCTATCCACCCATCCGTTCATCCATCCATCCATCTGTTCATCCATCCATCCATCCATCCATCTATCCACTCATCCGTTCATCCATCCATCCATCCATCCATCCGTTCATCCATCCATCCATCTATCCATTCATCCATCCATCCATCTGTTCATCCATCCATCCATCCATCTATCCACTCATCCGTTCATCCATCCATCCATCCATCCATCCGTTCATCCATCCATCCATCTATCCATTCATCCATCCATCCATCTGTTCATCCATCCATCCATCCATCTATCCACTCATCCATCCATCCATCCATCCATCCATCCATCCATCCATCCATCCATCCATCCATCCATCCATCCATCCATCCATCCATCCATCCATCCATTCATTCATTCATTCTCTTGCACCCTTGTCCCTCAGTGGGGTCGTGAGGGTTGCTGGTTCCTCTCCAGCTAACGTTTCGGGTGAGAGGCGGGGTCACCCTGGACAGGTCGCCAGTCTGTCGCAGGGCAACACAGAGACACACAGGACACACAACCATGCACACACACACTCACACCTAGGGGCAATTTAGACAGACCAATTAACCTGACAGTCATGTTTTTGGACTGTGGGAGGAAACCGGAGTACCTGGAGAAAACCCACCATGCACAGGGAGAACATGGAGACTCCATGCAGAAAGACCGGGGCCGGGAATCGAACCTAGAACCTTCTTGCTGCAAGGCAACAGCTCTACCAACTGCACCACTGTGCAGTAACGGGCTTTCTTCTAAAATTTAAATCTTTTTTTTTTAGTTTTAGCCACCAGTAAGTCTGATTTATGAATCATTCGGACTTGAAAAGCCTCCTGCAGATGAGGAATGAGTCAGTTTGTTACAAAATATAAGAAGAGCCAAGAAGAGCCAGATTTTGTGCAAAAACACAAAATCTTACAAAGTATTTTTGGTCTACTGCAGTGTTTCTCAACCCTGGTCCTCAGCGCCCCCCTGCTGTGCATGTTTTAGATGTGCCTCTATTCCAGGACAGCTGATTCAAATGATTGCATGACCGTCAATTACTGCAGAAGCCTGTTAACCACCCAGAGATGCAATTCAGGTGTGTGGCAGAAGGGAAATAGCGAAAACATGCAGGACAGGGGGGCGCTGAGGACCAGGGTGGAGAAACACTGGGACTCTACTGCAAATATGTCAATACACTAGAAAAGAAATGCTAAACTACACGTTCAGCGGGTTATAGGAGCTTTTTTAAGGCAATAACTTGTTAAACGAAATGAAAACGTTCTAGTTCAGATTATTTCACTTATAGAAAAATGTTTTAAGTGAAATAATCTGCCACAGGAGTTGGTAATACTTCATCATTATTAAGAAACTGTGTTTAAAAAGCTCAGATTTCTGAAAAGTTACTTATTTTAGTCTTTTTCCAAGTGTACTAATGTATTTTCTCTAGAAATGTCATGTTGGTGCAGTTATTAGCTATTTCTAAAGCGTTTCTACAGCTGACATAAAATCATGCCAGTTATTTTTGTCTAGTTTTTGCAGTGTATATGAGGGCTTGGGTTAAATACCAGCTTTTTAATCTGACACGGTTGGAAAATAGAGTTTTGGTTTTCCTGCCTCGTAGATTTTTGCGGCTCAGTTTGCTTTTTATGCCACTTTTTAATTAAAATATGCAGAAATAAATGTCACATTGATTCAGCTGCTTGATGCCTGGATATCATTCTGAGACGGTAGAGATAAATATTGTGATGCAACAAATCCACGTTCCTCCCTGCTTCCTATAAACTGTGATTTTTTTTATCACTTTGGGAGCCATTATTTGTGTTCAGAGTTGGGTAGTAACTAGTTACATTTACTCGAGTACCGTTTTGGAAAAATGCACTTTTAGGAGTATTTTTACTTGAGTGAAAGTGGAGCATCGACATGCTGTAGAACGCATGTGTCAAACTCAAGGCCCGGGGGCCAAATCTGGCCCGCCGTAGCTTTTTATGTGGCCCTCCAGACTCCAGATTACATCAATAAGTCCCTCCAGTTTTTCACAAATACACAAAATTCATACAAAATCAACAGATCCCCACATTCTTTCTGATTTTACTGACATTTTTTCTCAAAACTGGACAAAAACATTAATTTAACCTCACTTGATGTCAAGTTATATATGTGACTGATACAGCAATTAATAAAAAGTCACATTTAACATCATATATTAGCGCAAATATTGTAAAAATTCCTGACAAATATTCCTATCTTGTCACTACAAAATCTATGATTTTGATAGCAAAAAAACCACAAAAACAATCACAAAGTCCTGGTTGGACTAATCAGTGTGAATTATCAATATAATTTCACTTTAAGAAACACTTATTAGATGCTGAAACATCTATTCATTAACATTTTAACAATTTAATGGTTTTTATCAATATATTCTGGAACAACCGGCCCTTTGAGAACATTCCGATTTTCGATACGGCCCAAAATGAAAATGAGTTCGACACCACTGCTGAAGAAGGGTCTGGCTTTGGCATCCCTGCTTTAAAGAAAAAACTCTTTCCATGTGAATTTGGAGCTGTATCCCAGGAGAAACATGTTTTCCTTCTGTGTCTTGGTTGCACGGTTAATCATATTAGCAGCTGGGTTTTGGACTTGGTAGCTGAACTGATGCAGGAAGCTTCAGTTTCCACCACCTGCACATGTTTGCATCTCTGTGCAGCCTGCATGGAGTCATGTTACAAACCTGCAAATCTTTTCTGCACCTTCTACCCAAACAGCAGCACATCATGAGGAGTTTGTTGCATTTATGCCTGGCTAATGTTGCAGCTTTGTTTTGTTTTTTTTTTTGAATCAGGATTAAGATGCTGATTCTTCTGTCTTTTGTTTTAGAAAATATCTCGCTAAACCGCCTCACAGGTGTAAATGGGTCAGAAAAAAAGGGTTTCTAATAGGGCTGAAACGATTCCTCGAGTGATTCGAGTACCTCGATTATTAAAATTCCTCGAGGAAAATTGACCTGCCTCGAAGCTTCGTTAGTTTATGTTTTATCATTTAGCGCACCGTGTTTCAGCCGGAACATTATTTGCGTTGCGCGGAGCTCTGACTTCCGCCTCTGAGTTGTTGACGGAAGCTACGTGTTAGCGGCATAACGTCCAATCTTCAAGTTCGGCCGGCGGGGATTTTACTGATTGGTGATAATTCCGGGTTTTCATCGTTTTTGTGGGACCAATAAACATCCTTAAAATGACCGGCGCGATGCCGGGAGTTCGGCAGCCTTTCTGCTCCGGAGCTGCTGGTTGAACGGCGGGAAGAAGCTGAGGAGGATTTCTACAGGTGAGCGGAGAGACTGAACACGGCGGGCGGCTGAGGGTTGATGCTTACAGGGTAAGAGCAGCTTTACGGACGAACCGCACTATAAACTTATATCATCCCGGTCTGAACAAACGGGAGGCGGAACATGGCTGGTAGATGAGTTTCTGAACGGAGGAGCCGTAAATATCCCGTGTTGCTCCCCCGGTCTACAAAAAAGTAACTGGTATGGAAGCTCAAATGTGGAAAAAATAGACTGATGTTGATATCCGATAGTAACACTGGTGTTATGGAAGATTTACCAATATTTTATTTCATAATTGTTTTTATCCAATTAATCGTAAGAAAAATCTATAGATTACTCGATTACTAAAATAATCGTTTACAAAAGCCCTAGTTTCTAATTGTAATTGTTGGTTTCATACAGAAAAGAAAACTAAAATACTTGGTAGCAGTCACTGAATGCAGCCAGTGGTGTGTTAAACATGCATCTTGTCAAAAAGGCAGAAAATGTTTCAATTTCTTTAGCTAAATCTGTACAAAAGACCCAAAATAAATTAGTTTGTTATAAAATGACAACAGTAGACGCTGATAATTCGAAAATTAGTTTCGCTAGCGCTAAAGCGCTACACAAACATAGCTGATGCTAAAGCGCTAACTTTGATTCAGATCAAATTTGAATTACTACACACCTCTAACATACTTACTTAGGTATTGTATCTACATTTATATCTCTTCTGTTTTATTTCGCTCTTTCTTGTTTTAAATAAAGTTATTGGGAGTTAAAAAATAAAAAGAGGACAGGAGAGGAAACGGAGCTGCTGCGTAAACAGCCTCTACCTGCTTCAAAATAAGAGCGTAGATACAAACGTGAAGAAATCCTCAACGGTCGATATCCAAAACTTCAACCAAGACGTTGAACTTTGTTCAACTGAAAGTTTTACAAAACATCCACATAAATTCATCTGCAAAAGCTAATTTAGGGCTAAATGAAAAAGTTAGCTTCACTGTTGCTGTTAGCGCCAATAATAGCATTCACAAAGAGCTCTTAGCTTACGGCTTGCAGTCGTATGAAATTCTGCTGAATATTAAGTAGCATTTTTCCTCTCTGTGGAGAAACCTGTGAATAAATGAACTTTCTGAATGCCTCTGTGACCGGTGGATTTCAGCGTTGTGTGGTGATCAGACAAACCACAAGACATCAAGTCTGGATTTGGAGGCGGTCTCCGTTTATTTAACCTGTCAATCGGGAGATATTAGCATTAGCACCTAGCATGTGCTCCAGTTCTCCAACCCGATCTATACAAAATAATAGTTAGCATGCATCAAATGATATAAAGGTGTAATGGCAACTCAAATGAAAATATCCAAACACTTATCATTAATACAGAAGGAAAAATAAACACAAATGAAAGGATTACAATAGATTATAAAACTTGCCTCTCCCCAGTGGAACGAATAACAAAAGAGGAAATTAATAACTTAATATTTATAATAGTCCTGGAGGGCCCTGAACGAAAGAAGAAGAAAATAAGGCGGAGTTGGAGGACCAAACCTCTTATAGTACACAGAGGAACACAGCAACAGTCAAGTAGAAGCAGACAAATACATAAAAGAACACATTTTGTGGAAATATAAAACTATTAATATAGACCCAGTTACACCTCCCTGCTCAGGTTTCCTCCAGCTTCACTGGTTCTTCTTCATCATTTGCTTCTTTCAGGTTTTCTTAGTGAGCTTTATGCAAACGGCTCATGCAAAGTAACTACAGTTACTTTATTTTACTGCTGCTCACATTTTAACGCTGACGGGACTTTATTTGAATTTCCCTGCTGAAGACCTGGGATGACCAGGTCAGTTGTGAAGATGATGTTGGGAGGAAAAACGTGCAGCTCTGTGAGATTCAGTGTTTATCTCACGTCTTCTGATGGAAATATGATGCATTGTTAATAGAGTTTGTGTTAGTTACACTGCAAAAACACAAAATCTTAAGTATTTTTGGTCTGGTTTGTAGTGCAAATTCCTTAATGTTGATAAAGTGCAAGTTCCACTGCCAGATTATTTCCATCCATCCATCCATTTTCTTTCACCCTTGTCCCTCAGTGGGGTCGGCAGGGTTGCTGGTTCCCATCTCCAGCTAACGTTTCGGGCGAGAGGCGGGGTCACCTGGACAGGTCGCCAGTCTGTCGCAGGGCAACACAGAGACACACAGGACACACAACCATGCACACACACACTCACACCTAGGGACAATTAGGAGAGGCCAATTAACCTGACAGTCATGTTTTTGGACCGGAGTACCCGGAGAAAACCCACCATGCACAGGGAGAACATGCAAGCTCCATGCAGAAAGACCCCAGGCCGGGAATCGAACCCAGAACCTTCTTGCTGCAAGGCAACAGCTCTACCAACTGCACCACTGTGCAGCCGCCAGATTATTTCAATTATAATAAATAAAAGAAAAAATCTGCCAATGAAACTAGAACTTTATCATCAACTTTAAATAATTATTTACTTAAAACAAGATCCTGTATCTTACTGAAAAGTTACGTCTAAGTTGGTTTTGTCTTATTTCAAGTGTAATAACATATCTGCATTAAAAACTAGACCAAAATGCTTGTTTTGCATTGCATTGTGGGTGTTTTTGACTAGTTTGCATTCATGATTTGGGTTGCAACTTATAATGTTAATTAATTATTCTGAATAGTAAATAATCAGATAAAATCAAAATGGAACATTCTGCAGATTTTTTTATTTAGCCACCCAAGCTTTTTTTTTTTACACATTATAAATACATTAAAACATGCAAATAAACATCATTCTCATATAACTTTCTTATATGAGAAAATAAAATGTATTTCTTAAACTGCCAGTGTAGCATTTCTTTAGTTAACACTTGATTATTTGCAACAAAGAACAGATTTGCAGTTAAAAATAATGCTGACTTCTAATCTGTTGTATTTTTTGTATTAATTTAATAGCAAAACGTGTTTATTTGAAACTAAAACTGCCACTTCAGGAAAGACAAAGAAGCTCTTTAATGAATTCAAAATGTTTAGATTTCTGCACACCTTTGTGTTAATTATTGATCGGCAAACAGCCATTTGAGTCTGTAGAGTCCAATTAATCACTTTGAGGTGGATTAATTGTTCCATCTCCGCTCGTGGCAGAACTTTGGATGTGCTGATTCACTGCGAATGCGTTCAGTGGGGCTGGTAGATGTGCAGATGACTCCATGTGACTCAGGCCTGCAGCAGACGCTGATGTCATGGTGTTGTCCCTCCCCAGCGCCCCTCCACTTCCTGTCCCATATCCATGCAGGATGTGTAACGTTGCCTCAGCAGCCGTTCCTCCTCGGCTGGTGGATCTTGACACACAGCAGACCGGAGCTCCGTCTCCGTCGGAGAGCCGCCTCTTCCTGCTGTCCCCACTCATTTGCCTGGGTTATCATACAAAGTGCGGTTCTTTCTGCTCGGCACATTTGTGTGTGACGTTGCGAGCAGAAGCTCCTTATTTGGGCCGTTTTGTTCGTCGTAGGGAGGGGAAGCGGAGGGCGAGCTGCAGATAAGCACGCAGGTGTTTGTTGCAGCTTCACTTTTGGTCCGTAGTTTGCGTTGAGGCTGCGCCGCCGCCCGTTTACTTATGTATGTAATCATAATGAGTCATGCAGCCTGGAGGGTTTTTACAGTTTGTCTCGCTGTGGCGTCAAACTTCAATGTTTGCTGGGGTTTTATGTGATTAACTGCCTCAAAGTAGTGCATAGTTAACATTTTACTCTTTGAGGGAATACCTTACGGCTGTCCCTGCAGTTACTGGGGATCTATAGGATCAGTAGCAATAAATCGATAACAATGTGTATTGCGGTCACCCTGTGATATTTCAGTTTTTCTCTTTTTAATAAATGTGCAAAACTTTCTACATTTCTGTTAAGATGGGATGCTGAGTGTACGTTCACGAGGAACAATATGAACTTTTTGATTTTTAGCAAATGGCTGCAATGAAACAAAAAGAGTGAGACATTGAAAGGGGTCTGAATACTTTCCATACCCACTGGATTATATATATTAAATATATAGAAATGTCCAATCCAGAACTGCACTGCATTCTGGGAGATGTAGGCAGAGGAAGGCCTCAACCTGTCACAGCCTGCTAAGCTAGGCTAGTGACATCAACTAACTCACTCTCTGGTTGCCTAGCAACGACCTGCTGAGTAACTTCCGGTTGCCTAGCAACGACCTGCTGAGTGCCTGTCGTTGTCATAGCAACTGCCAACACGGTTGGTTAACTACTAAGATGACTTTCAACTGCAAAGTTCCTGGAAGTGTGATGTCACTTCCAGGTACTGGCTAGCCAGAAGTCCATGACCTTGTTCTGCAGTTCTGCAGCAGGATACTGTTTGACCCAAATGTTCAAAAACTGTAATAAGGAAGACAGAAATGTAAACAAATTGAAAAATGTGACTCAAATAAAAATCTAAAGCCATCAACGAAGCACCAGGAGGGACTAAATTAGACTTTTCTGCCCTCCTACAGACTCAAAGTACACAGCAAAATGTGTTTAGGGGCTAAAAAAGTGGCGTTAGCTTGACATGTTTGCGTAGAGACTTTTGTGGGAAACACTATAAACGGTTCCACAGAGATGGTGAGGAGCAACACGAGTCTGTTTTTCCTGCTGATTTCACATGCATAGGAAATAACAAGCAGGACCTCTGCTGTTTTATTCCTTAAAAGGACAGAAAGCTGAATGCTACATGGGCACACACACCGATCCCTGGTCTGAAGACCGAGCTGGTGATTACAGCAGCTTCCTGTCGTTTTTCTGATGAGGTATTCCCCGGGCGAGTGAGTGAGAGAGCGCGGGATCATCGGGAGGACAAGCCTCGTGGCTGAGATGAAGTGAAACTGGAAGTTGGTGTTTGCAGCTGATCTGCAGGCAGGAGAAACAAAGGAGCGAGCGTGTTTACTTCACGGAGCTGCGTTTCGCTTTGGTCTCATTAGCTCTGCGGTCTTCGAGCTGTTAGTTAGCGAGGCGGGAAGCAGAAGTTAGCTCAGCACTGCGGGCTGCGTCTAGATAACCAGCAGGAAGTCCAGCCCAGAATCCACTGACTAACTCAATCGTGTTTCTCTTCAGATTATTATCACGTTATTTTGTTGCTGCAGCGGTCCAGCCAAGGCTCAGCGCATGCTCAGGTTTTAAATTTATCCTTTACTGGAAATAAATCCAACCTTTAATTCAATACGGAACGCATCAGAAGATGATTGTATTTGCAGAATTACAGATAAAGCAGTGACTGTTCTTGCAGTATATTTGTTTATTCATTGGTTTATTAAACGGCTTATTTGAAGGGGTGAGCATCAGACGGACATGATAAACATGCCGGTCATGAACATGAAGGAGACTTCATGAATGTTTAATTCAAATTCAAAAGTACTTTATTGATCCCAAAGGGAAATAACTCTTATTAATTAAGCGTTATTGTAGAAGGGCTGCACAGTGGCGCAGTTGGTAGAGCTGTTGCCTTGCAGCAAGAAGGTTATGGGTTCGATTCCCGGTCTTTCTGCATGGAGTCTCCATGTTCTCCCTGTGCATGGTGGGTTTTCTCCAGGTACTCCGGTTTCCTCCCACAGTCCAGAAACATGACTGTCAGGTTAATTGGTCTCTCCAAATTGCCCCTAGGTGTGAGTGTGTGTGTGGTTGTGTGTCTCTGTGTTGCCCTGCGACAGACTGGTGACCTGTCCAGGTGACCCCGCCTCTCGCCCGAAACGTTAGCTGGAGAGGAACCAGCAACCCTCCTGACCCACTAAGGGATCAGGGTGCTAGAAAATGGATGGATGGACTGAGACGCAGAGCTGTTGCCGTGCAGCAAGAAGGTTCTGGGTTCGATTCCCGGCCCCGGTCTTTCTGCATGGAGTCTCCATGTTCTCCCTGTGCATGGTGGGTTTTCTCCAGGTACTCCGGTTTCCTCCCACAGTCCAGAAACATGACTGTCAGGTTAATTGGCCTCTCCAAATTGCCCCTAGGTGTGAGTGTGTGTGTGCATGGTTGTGTGTCTCTGTGTTGCCCTGCGACAGACTGGCGACCTGTCCAGGTGACCCCGCCTCTCGCCCGGTACGCCAGCTGGAGATGGGCACCAGCAACCCTCCTGACCCCACTGAGGGACAAGGGTGTGAGAAAATGGATGGATGGATGTAGAAGTGGATGGCTACTGGCAGGGAAGACCTCCTGTAGCAGTCTGCATTACGGCGAACCTAAAGAGGCCTCTGACTGAAGACACGGTTTTCCCAAGACGTCTCATGAAGACGATGGTCAGGGTTGATCTTGGTTTACGACTGAAGTGTCATTTGGCAAATAATCAGACTTTTAACGCAAAGTTGACACTTTTAATGGACTTTTAACGCAACTTTGCATTAAAAGTGTCTTAAAAAGTGGAATAATTCATTTTAAGTAATACTTTAGTATTGATGAATCAATACTTGTTCCATTGGCAGATTTTTCCTCTTATAACATGGGAAAAATCTCTTGAGTTAAATAACTTGCCAGTGGAACCAGAACTTTTTCATCAGGAACTATTTACTTAAAACAACATCCTATATTTTGCTGAAAAGTTGCTTCTAAGTTAGTTTTCTCTCATTTCAAGTATACTAAGATAATTGCATTGCAAACCAGACCAAAATTACTGGCAAGATTTAGTTTTATAGTGTTGACGCTGAAAGATTTGCATTTCTATTCCTTTTAACTTGTCCAGAAAAAGACCTTCAGTCAGTGCCGACCTCAATAAACTCATTTAGCTCAACTTCTCCTATTGCTGTAACTGAGAAAATAATAACAAAATAAAAGATAAAAATACTGCACAATGCTCTAGAGGCGGCTTCTAAGGAAGTGAGATGAAGTGCAGAATGAAATGTTGGATAGTTGAACTGATGCACCTCTAGAAAACTCAACCGCCCCAAACTCTCACTTCCTCTATTCCATGATGCAGTCATAAAGTTTAAGCTGCACAGCCTTCCTCCTCCTCCTCCTCCTCCTCCAGCCAGGCCCCTGCCTGCTCCGGCGCCACACCCTGTCGACCGCCTCCCCCAAACTACAAATCAAACACACAAACACTAATCTACACTCAGGTTTGTTTACTACTTTCTGTTCACGCTTCTACAGATGTTATCCACCAAAACGCCCCGTTTTTTTTTTTTCTCCCCTTTGCTTGAGACATGAAGATCAGGTGTCAGTTTTACCCACACCATTTCTTCTTCTTCTACCCGCCTCCTTCCATGTTCCCTGAGGGGTGGGAGGTCTGAAAGGGGGAGGCTGCAACCTGAGAAGCGCTAAAAAAAGCTACTTTTTTGCAGGAAGAGCGCCATCTGGTGGCGGGTTGGCACCACTGCAGTGGAAAATCTGCACGGGGTCTGATGAATCAAATAAGAAACAAAATAAATAAATACACAGCATTTGCTTTTTGTCTGGATTCTTTTAGAAAAATAAATACCAAAATGTAAAAATACAATGTGAAAAAAAATTAAGTAAACACTGTGATTAGGCAGCTATCGAATTTTCAGTCACGTTTGCAAACATTTCCGCACAACTGCACTTGTATTTATGCTATTTAATTTTATTCTATAATATTGTTTTTTATACTTGTATAGTTTATCCAGATGTTTCCTTTTTGTGACATTCACTGCAAAAACACAACATCTTAACAAGTATGTTGGTCTAGTTTCCTGTGCAAATATCTGGGAGTGTTTGAAATAAGACAAATCAACTCAAAGTAACTTTACAACAAGAAACTGGATCTTTCTTAAGTCAAAAAGTATTTAATATTGATGGAAAAAGATTATTTCACTTAAAACATTTTCCGTGTTACAAGTGAAATAATCTGCCAGATTATTTCATCAGTATTGAGGAATCATTTGCCTAAAACAAGCTCCTACATCTCACGGAAAAGTTTCGTTTCAGATGTCCTAAAATATTTTCACTGGAGACGAGACCAAAAATACTTGGTAAGATTTTGTTTTTGCAGTGTAATATGAACAGTAACTCTGTTCTGCAGTGCATCTCTGACATGTCGAAGGACAGTGAAGTGAGTCTGACTCTCTTAAGGTCCCACCACAGTGTTTTAGTCTGGACTTTGACTAGGCCATTGCAACATCTTGATTCATTTCCTTGTTTTTTAGCCATTTTGTTGAATATTTGCTGAAGTGGTTTGATCATTGACTTGCTGCTGACCCAGTTGGGCCAGGCTGGCTTGTGGCTTCACATTTCACTCTAGAAAGTTTTGCTATACTCCGACATTATGCTAATTTTGCTGGGACACCCTGTTTCACTCTTGGGTGTTTTTTTGTCTCTGATAATTCTATTTATTTTTCACCTTTTATTTCTTTTATTGATTTTATTTTTTGACCTTTAGGTTGTGAAATTTCCCATTAGGGATTATTATATTTGTAGCTTTCCTGCATTAAGAACAAACTTTATTGCTTATGTCTTTTTCTAATTGACATTGTGCCAACATTCATTAAAAACATTTGTCTTGGTTTTATTGTTGCTCTGTGTTTTCATGTTTTTTTTTTAATATAATTTTGCTTGTGTATTCTTTAAAATCTTTTAGGAAACTCAGGATCCGTCCGCCGTGCTGTGGCTGGATGAGATCCAGGACGCCATCTTGAAGGCAAACCAAGACACAAAGGAGGCCTTGCTGTGTAAGAAAACACACATTTACACACCCTCTGCTTTCCAGTGTTTCTGTTTATGTCGGGGAAACTGTAATGCTTGACGCTTGGTTCCGTTCCAACAGTCTCCCAGTCCATCCAGGCCGTTAACGAGGCGGTGGATACTGGAGATTCGGCTCAGACTCTGGCTGCTCTGCGCAGCCCAGGAGCCGGTCTGTACGGCGTCACCGCGGAGTGCGCACCGACCTATCAGGACGACTTGGCTAAGATTAAAGAGGAGAAGAAGAACGAAGGTGAGGAGATGCAGAAATGATTCATTCTGCTCCTGGATTGAGTCACTGCTCATGTCTTTTCTCCGTATAATTATCAAGTGGAGATTGATTAGAGGAATAATTTGCAAGAACAGAATGATCTGAGAATGAGACAATGGGTTGAACTCGGAAACAAACAGTTCAGTTTGAGCCTTGACAAGCAGGTCTGCATGCACACCTGCACAGCTGCATGCAGCTGTTGGCTAACAGTGAACACCACCCAAAGAAGGGAGTGTCCTGGAAAGACGAGAACTTTAACGGGAGGTAATGAAGCAGCAGCATGTAGAAATATGTGATTATGACTAAATACAGGAGAATTTCTCATTTACAGCCTGCAGCGTTTCAGCAGGAGCTTTTTTAGAGATGCTCCGATCCGTGTTTTTCACTTCTGATACCGAAATCTGATACTGAAAAATCAGCGCAGAATTAACTTGGAACATTTCTTTTTTTTAAACCCAGACGTAAATGTACTGAATTACACATTTGTTAGATTACTGCACCAGTAAAGGACACTTACACTGCAAGAACACAAAAAAGTGATTTTGGTTTAGTTTTTAGTGCAAATACCTTAGTTCACTTGAAATAAGACAAAAATAACTTTAAAGTAACTTTTCAGAAAGCTGCAGCTGCTTGTTTAAGTCAAAGTTCTGGTTCCATTGTCAGACAATTTCACTTATAACAACAAATTTTTCTTATAAGTCAAATAATCTGCCAATAAAACTAGAACTTTTTCATCAATATTACGGAAATATTGACTTAAAACAAGTTCCTATATCTTACTGAAAAGTTACTTATAAGTTTGTCTTATTTTAAGTGAACTAAGATATTTGCATTAGAAACTAAATTAAAAATATTTGTTTCTTTTGTGTTTTTGCATCAACACCCTCACACATCAGCATAACATCCATTAAAAATCCATCCTTATCTTTTGCAAACATATTTATCTTCCTAAATGTCAAAAACAATCTTGCATGGATTTTGTTACATTTAGCAACCAGTGGGATTTTTGTAGCTTCATCTTTGTTTTCCTTCTTTGAGACCCGATGGTTCATTGGTTCTTACCTGCATAAATTAAAGTGAAAACAATCCGTCTGTCCAGGTGATAATGGCAGTGAGTGGGTCAAACACTGGGTGAAGGGTGGACACAACTACTACTACAACCTGCAGACCAAGGAGGGCACATGGGTGGAGCCCGAAGGCTTCGAGCCAAACAACACGCAGATCAACAAGGAGGAGATCCAGGTAGGGCTCTGCCAGGTGTGGGCCTCACCTGAGCTGGGAAGCCTTGTTTGACCGTTTATTTTCTCCCATCAGGGCGTCGTTTCTGGGGTAACTACCGCCTACAACCGGGAGCAGCTCTGGCTCGCTAACGAGACTCTAATCGCGAAGCTTCAAGCTCGATGTCGCGGCTTCCTGGTGAGAAACGGGCTGAAGGAGCGGATGAACTTCCTGAAGTCTCAGGACCCGGCTGTGATGTGCATCCAGGTGAGAAATGTGTTATAAAACATCTAGACTGAACCCAGGTGTTATCAGATGGTCTGATGCCCAAATTTTTCTTGTCAGGCTCACTGGAAAGGCTACAAACAGAGGAAGGCATTCCAGGAGCGCAAGCAGCACCTGGAAGATCACACCGACGAAGCCATTAAGGTAAAACTGAGAAGATGTTCCAGTGACCTGTCGCCCAATTGTAAAAAACAAAGCATTAAAAACTGATAGATTTGTCTTTGTTTCAGATTCAGTCCATGGTCCGAATGCATCAAGCTCGTAAGAAGTATAAAGATCGTCTGAAGTACTTTGAAGATCATGTGAGTCTTGTTCACCCGCGGTTCTGCGCCAACCTGAGACTATGAAAAGTAATCGCCCCCTGATTGTCCAAATTAATTCACTCTGGGAGAGTTTCAAACATGATCACACTGAAATGTTGTTCTTGACTCTGACCTCTTGGATGAGTTGTTGATGCACTCTTTGAGCTGGTGGTTCTCTAGGAATCCACTAGGAGTGACTTGGTAACCCTTCCCCGGTCAATCACTGTATCTGATTCTGAATATCTCTAGATTGTTCTTCTATGTTTTGAGATCTTTAATCTACTTGAACTCATCAGAAAGGTTACTTTCCTCTCTGAATCAATGTGGACTAAAATCTCACTGATTAATGTTTTGCGCTGCAGATTGATGATGTGGTGAAGATCCAGGCATTCATCAGAGCCAACAAAGCGAGGGATGACTACAAGACTCTGAGTAAGTAGGAGGTGAAAGGTGGGATAGCCTGGCCAAGTTGGTCACCCACTTTGTCACATGGCTTCTTGAGTTTAGTGGTCATGTGACATTTCTGCAAACTTTCCACAGTCAATGCTGAAAATCCCCCAATGGCGGTGGTGAGGAAGTTCGTCCACCTGCTGGATCACAGCGACCAGGACTTCCAGGAGGAGCTGGAGCTGATGCGGCTCCGTGAGGAGGTGGTCACAAACATCCGCTCCAACCAGCAGCTGGAGAACGACTTGAACCTGATGGACATCAAGATCGGCCTGCTGGTGAAGAACAAGATCACCCTTCAGGAGGTGGTGTCCCACAGCAAGAAGCTGACCAAGAAGAACAAGGGCCAGTTGTCCGACATGATGATGATGAACAAGCAGAGGGGGGGCCTGAAGGCTCTCAGCAAGGAGAAGAGAGTCAAGCTTGAAGCCTACCAGCATCTCTTTTACCTTTTACAGGTGACGGCCCTTCACAGTATTTGTCTGTAGCTGAATTACTGTCTCAAACCCACCTGTCTGCCTCACAACACCTCTAACCGTCTGATTCGTTGTAGACCAACCCGACATATTTGGCCAAGTTGATCTTCCAGATGCCACAGAATAAATCTACAAAGTTCATGGACTCTGTCATCTTCACCCTGTATAACTACGCCTCAAACCAGAGGGAGGAGTACCTGCTCCTGAAGCTCTTCAAAACTGCTCTGCAGGAGGAGATTAAGTAAGAAACAAAGTCCTGATATCATAACTCACGCTATTAGCTTTACAAGAGAAGAATGCTGCTGTCTAACTGAGTCAGCTCAGGCTCTTTTATGGCTCAGTTTAAGCTGAGGAGCTTTGAGTCGGTCGTTGCGTTCTGTTTATGATGCCGTCTGCATCTGTAGTGAAAGATTTGACGTCCAACTTGCTCTGCCCTCTGTAAATATGATGGTCTCCATTCCAGTTAGCTCGGTAGAGCTTGAGACTATCAATGGTTGCGGGTAAAGTCCCACGTTGGGCGCCAATTTTGTTGGGAATTGATCAATAGCGAACATACAAAAACGTTTTGTCCAGTCTAACTTTCTAACCTGTGTCGATTTGTCGACTTGCTTTACTCTGGATTTTCACCAGAGTTTCTCAGAATCATCACATCTGGAGTTTCTTTCAACAGATTATGTGACTGTTTATAACAATGTCTCAATCTTTCTACATTTTGCTAAGTTGAAAGTTTTTCCTGGCAGCAAGCTGTATGTCATTACATTTGTGATGGTAAGACAGAAAAGGCCTTGTCTTGGCATCCCTCCAAAACAACCCGTTAGCATGTAGCTTTCACCTAAGGGTTGTCGTGGAGACGCCCTCATAATGGACGGGGGCAAGATATACATGAGACTTTGTCCCAGTTTGTCACAGTTCCAGTTGTTTCTGAATTTTTTTCAAGTTCATGCCAGTAACAATCTTATTGTAACCATTTCCCAACTTACAAAACTGAAATCAGGTCTGCATTACCCAAACGCCGTGTTCTCTCGTCTTTGCCTTTTTAAGGAGTTCCTAAGAGACCTTGGTGTGTGTGTGTGTGTTTTTAGATGGATGGTTAAGCTAATGCAACACTGTGCATTCCAACGCGCATCAGTATCTGCTAACTCACTGTGTTGTTAAACTGCTTGTAGGTCAAAAGTGGACCAGATGAAGGAGATTGTAACAGGAAATCCAACAGTAATCAAGATGGTGGTGAGTTTCCACAGAGGCGCGCGAGGACAGAACGCACTGAGGCAGATCCTGGCGCCTGTGGTCAAAGAGATTATGGACGACAAAACGCTAAACATCAAGACGGACCCAGTGGACATCTACAAAGGCTGGGTGAACCAGATGGAGTCGCAGACTGGAGAAGCGAGGTGAGACGGAGGTCGGGTTGCGTCATAAGATGGGACTTGTTTTGAGTCCTTGATCATTCTAGAAATAGTTGCTTTAAATTGTGGAGCTGTACTTCTTTATCAGACCAGTTCCTCTTAAACGTCATGCAGTAAAACAAGATGAAAATACCAGATTGTTATCTCATGGAGTGCGTTGTTTCCCCTCTATGCTGATGACACTCATTTCTGTTTTTATTACCTTTCTTCACTCTGATTAAACACAGCAGAACCACTGAGCACTGAATGTCTGATTCCTCTATTTTATCTATGTTGTCTGTTCGTTCTTTTGACAAAATGAAGATGTTACTATTTAATGGGCCATGGCTATTTCCTGGTATTTGGATATCTGACATTTCTGCACAGATTACTGATCAAATAATGGTTCAAATAAACATTTTTATAGCTTTCTCAATTGAGAAGTCTTTATTGCTATTAAACACTTCAAAATGAAGATTCAATAGTTATGGGCAGCTTCTACCGTTTTGTTTCTAAGAGTTGCTCTGGAAAGTCTTTTTTAAGAACTATAAGTTCAGTTTGCCTTAGCTTTTCCCCAACTCCTCCTTTCCTGGTTGAACTTGTTGATTTTTTTTGTCTTGTTAACAGTAAGCTGCCTTATGACGTCACTCCAGAACAAGCCATGTCTCACGAGGAGGTTAGGACGAGACTGGAGGCCTCCATCAAGCACATGAAGAGCATCACTGATAAATTCCTGTCAGCGATAATCGTCTCTGTGGATAAAATTCCGTACGTTCTTCATTTATCATAATATGTGTTGAATATTTTTTCCCCCCACCATAGCCAGATTTTTAAATTTTACGTCACTTTATGCTACTTTTGTGTCTCAGATATGGAATGCGGTTCATCTCCAAGGTGCTAAAAGACACTCTACAAGAGAAGTTCCCAGATTCTACGGAGGATGAGCTGCTCAAGGTTTGCATCGTAATTTGTTAGGTTATTTCTGTCAGTTTCCACAAAATAAAAACTTATTTATGCTGCATGACACATTATTTCAGATTTACCTACCTAATGAGTTTGGAAATCAAAATAGTTAACTTTGGAAAACGGTAATGTCAGAATTAATTACGGTTAGCTGATGTCAGATGAATTTCAGCAACAGTGACAATAATTAACTGAGGATGTTAGCATAATAGGCTAATAACAACAACAAACATGGATATTAGCATGTTAATGTTAGGCATAATGACCAACTTTAGATGTTGACTGGCTACCAATTGCAATAATCAACTGTAGACTAGAGCAAAGTAATATTGGCATTAATCAAAATAACTAACTTTGGATATTAACCTTGCTAAAGTTGACATTAATCTAAATCAACTGTGGATATTACCATTAATAATCACTTAGAGCTGATGGCCTTCTAATGTCAACCAGAATAAAAATGATGGATCCTAGCATTCTGATGTTAGCATTTAGCAACCAACTATGGACGCTATTATGCTAATGTTTAAACATAGCTAACCATGGTAGTTAGCGTGCTAAAGTTGATCCTGATTAACTTTGGATTTTAGCGTGCTATTGTTAGCATTAAAAATAATTATATGTATATTACCCAAATATCTAATTAGAATTCTGGTCTACTGGTATGGTCATCAATCAATGTTTGTAAAATGGGCCAACACAATGTCTGATTCGTTTAAAGTTGGTAACGGAGTAAGGCAGGGAAGTTTACTGTCCCCTTACCTTTTTAACATCTACATGGATGAACTATCAACGCGCCTGAATTGTTGTAAAACAGGCTGTATAGTTGGTGACCGCATAATCAATCACATAATGTATGCAGATGATTTGGTAATCTTAAGTCCATATAGTGCTGGCCTTCAACAACTATTAAGGGTCTGTTCCCAATATGGTTGTGACTTTGACATCAAATATAATGCTAAGAAAAGCAATGTTATGATTGTTAGAAGTAGGGCAGATAAGCATCTGATAACCCCTGACTTCTCTTTATCTGGCATTGTCCTCAACAGATGCAATTAAATTAAGTATTTGGGACATTACATAACTGATGACCTGTCTGATGATTGTGACATTCGTATTGTATGATGTATGCACAAGCTAATACTTTGGTCAGAAAGTTTAGTATGTGTTCATCCTCTGTGAAGATAGCTCTTTTTAAAGCTTTTTGCACTTCACTTTACACGGCCCATCTGTGGCGAAGATACAACACACGTAGCCGGCAGAAACTTTATGTGGCCTACAATGACGGCATGAGGCTCCTACTCAGAGTGCCTAGATGGAGCAGTGCTAGCCATATGTTTGTACATAATGATGTTCCCACATGTGCAGCTGTGCTCAGGAATCTCATGTATAGATGTGTAGATTTTCTGTGTCATGCAATAATATAATTGCAATTTTAGTAAATCCTGTTTTTAGTACAGTGAGATTTTTCTCAAGATTGTGGAAACATTGGTGTCATCATTTATTTGTGACTCGGTGAATGTCATGTTTTTTTTTTTATTTTATTTTATTTTTATTTTATTATTTTTCTCTTATTTTTGTTTTTACCTTTTTTATGGACCTTTTTGGTCTGGAATAAAGATTGATTGATTGATTGATTAGTAGCTGTTGATCATAAAATCCCTGTGGAAGCTGGTATGCTAATGTCAGCACTGACGATGTTTAAGCTGTTAGCTCACATCAGCATGCTAATGTAGGCATTTATCACAATTTACCATGAATGATGTTAGATTCCTCTCGTCAGTTGCTGATATTCTAATGTTTGCATTAATCATAACAAACTATGGATGATCTTATGGTAATTGATCACTAATCAACTATTTATGCTAATGTTGGCATTAATCATAATGACGAACCGCGGCTCATCATATGGTAACAATAATAATTAAGGATGTTATCACAGTAATCAACAGTGAATGTTAGTTTTTAAATGATTTTTACGTAAAGTGTGTTTGTTTAATTGACCCATTGTCTCAACCCATTGACTTATCTTTACTGCTGCCACTCATTTAACAGTTTTCATGCCCATTTTCTTCCAGTTCTGCCTTTCTTTGTTACACATCTCTTTCCTTTATCTTCTTCTGGTGTTGCCCTCTTCCTTCCACGTTTCCAACCAGCTCCAGTTTCTCTCTGTCGATTTTCAGCTGCTCCCTTATCTCTGCTGACACTAAGGTGAGCCAAGCCACCTTTTCAGGCTTTCTTTCATGCTGCTCTCTTTATCATTTAGACATTCCTGCATCTCTCTGAAGCATTTACTGAACTGTTAAATCCCCACTTCCTTCATATCTATGCTAAAGGTCTTGTAAAATGGGGAAAAAAAGATTATTTGCACTAATACCACTTGTTCTGAGTATCATCATTGAAGTGATGGAGCCATTTTGAACTTTGCAGATCGTGGGGAACCTTTTGTATTACCGCTACATGAACCCTGCTATCGTAGCACCTGATGCCTTCGACATTATTGAGGTGTCTGCTGGTGGTCAGCTTACCACTGAGCAAAGAAGGAACCTGGGTTCTGTGGCCAAGATGCTTCAGCACGCTGCGTCCAACAAGATGTTCCTGGGAGACAACGCTCACCTCAACCCCATCAACGAATATCTCAGCTCCTCCCACCAGAAATTCAGGTTGGAAATATTAATACTTCTGAATATTACTGCCAAAAATGTTCCTTTTGTTTTCAAACTCATTATTTTCTCCTTCTTTCACAGGCGTTTCTTTTTGTCTGCGTGTGACGTTCCCTCACTTGAAGATAAATTCAACGTGGACCAGTACTCGGACTTGGTCACGGTCACCAAACCTGTCATCTACATCTCCATTGGAGAGATCATAAACACTCACACTGTGAGTTTATATCACCCCGTTCTAAAATGGATTGATTATTCCATGATTATTTGATTAAAACATGCAATCTTTTGTGTTCTGTTAGCTGCTGCTGGATCACCAGGACGCCATTGCACCTGAACACAATGACCCCATCCATGAGCTGCTCACGGACCTGGGGGACGTTCCCACTGTCGAGTCTCTTATTGGTGAGTGGATTAAAATGACCAGATTATTTTAAAATGTCTCTAATCTGTTCTGGCCCTAAACGGACTCGTCAAACCAGATTTTTAAAGCAGCCGTATTATGCAAAAATTCACATTTGCATGTTTTTGCACTTCTGTTTGGGTTTCTACTGCTTCTAAAAACAAACAAACAAACAAACAAGAAAACCAAACAGAACCCTCAGCCAGTTATTGGCAATAAGTTAATGTTTTTTTGTGCCTGGAAAACAAGTGAAGCCCATTTCATTACCTGACAACCCAAGCTGAGTGGAAGCCTGTTATGCGCTGTACAATGGCTGCTGGAAAAGACAAGTGTTTTATTGCTAATTTACTACCCAGAAACCGCTTGCTGCATTCTTGCTGGTTGTGCAGGAGGCTCCACTTCTGCTTTTTAAAGATGTACGGTTGTGTAATTGTGCATCTGTTTGCAGCCATTTTAAAGTGCGAGTGTAAACATTTAGTTGGGGGGCGTGGCCAGCAGCAGCTTATTTGGATTTAAAGTGACAGGACGTCCTAATACAGGTTATTCTGAAGGCAGACCTGAGCAGACTAAACCCTCATAATCCAAGACGGATGTTGTAAAAAAAAACAATGTAATGAACATGTTTTGTATAGCCTGTAGACATATGCTAACTAGTTCAAGGAAGCATACTGTGTTCACGTAATGTTGAATTTTTTATTTTTATTTTAATCCAACGAGCACCACTTTACTTTCATGATTTGGCTACATTGGTGATGAGAGCAGTTTCTGACCGTTTCTGGCCCCCATCCGTCTGTCAGGTGAAAATCCCCTTCCTCCGGACGATCCCAACAAAGAGCTGATGGGAAAGACGGAGGTCTCACTCACGCTCACCAACAAGTTTGACGTTCCTGGAGAGGCCAATACAGAGATGGACGCCAAGACTCTCCTGCTCAAGTGAGTTTGGCCCCTACGGGAAGATCTTCTGAAGCGTAATCAGAAACATTTTCATCTTCGTTTTGTCGTTTCCAGCACCAAGAGGCTGATTGTGGATGTCATCCGGTTCCAGCCCGGAGAGACGCTGACTGAGATCCTGGATTCAACAGCGTCTCCAGAGCAGGTTGGATGTGCTGAAAATGAATGACTTGAGTCATTGCTTCAAACAGACACCAGGGGGCGCCCAGCATTTAGCCATGTCCGCAGCGTTTTTCTTTGATTAGAGTGGAAAACTACAGCGTTACCTTGAGGCACAAAATGGGAACTTAACATGCTTGAAGACAAATTTCTGACTTCACTTTGTGACGGATCAAGTGCAAACAGAGTTGCACTTCCCACCTATTTGGCAACATCCTCTTTTTGAAAAAATGGAAAATTTCAGACCCAGAGAAATTCCTTCATTGGTCATTAGTTATCCTGATTGCTCTGCTGTTTATCTACTTTAAATTACCATCAAATTACTTTTATCCACACTGTGTTGAGCAGAAGTGTTGAACGACTCCTGATGTTTTGATAACTTCTGTTTTTAACCAGACAGTCCTAGTCATTTTTTTCAGACTGACGCATCTTCTTTCCTCATTTTGCTTTTAAGCACACAGGATGTTATCACAGTTTGGGGAAACAAACTGTGAAAGCAGCCAACAAACCGTGAAAGCAGCCAAAGTCCAAGAAAAGAGAGCTTCAGAAAATCCAATTATTCTTCAAGCAGCTGAACTAATATCTGGTTAAATAAATGCGTAAATATCCAGCCATCTACTTTAGCTAATGAGCCAATATGAGCAAATTTTTCTTTTAGCACAATCGGGTTTTTGCTAATTTTGATAACGTTTAGTGCTCTTAGCTTTAATAACTGAATTCTTTCAGATAAACTTGAAAACGGTAATTTACTTGGTTGTTGTTTAAAGTTTCAGTTGATAAAAGTCTGAAATCTGTGTTGAAGTTTTGATTATCAACCATTAAGAGTTCAATTAGACTTTTATATTCATGCTCTTATTTTGAAAGGGGTGAAGACTGTTTACGTAGATTTTCCGTTTCCTCAAGTTTTCTCTTTTTTCTTCAATAACTTCATTTCAAACAAACGTACAGAAACAAGCTTCCACTAAATGCCATGTTGGTTTAGTGCTTTCCGATTAGTGCTTTAGGGTTAGCACAACTAGCCTTCCAGCTAGCATTGCCCACCACTGGATATGATGTTAATGTCTTTCCAGTTCCAAAACGGATAAATCCAAAAAGTTTAGATGATTACGGTTGGAGCTCCGTCCAGATTTTTAACATCCGACTCAAACTGATCTCAGATAAAAGGAAAATTGTTAGGATGTTCATGAACAACCTAGGAACCACCAAGACTTGGGTCTACAATGGACTAGAAGATGCTGGAACAATCGGAAGTTAGAGATTTGGTAGCCATGTAAGACAGATTGATGAGTACATTTGGAGGAGTCCAATTTAAAACTACAAACAAAGTAGCAACTATGGCTGGACAACATGGCTGAAAAACGTATCACGATATAAGCGTTTCATGTCAGTCGATATCGATAATTATTGATTAGCTTTGTGTTCTAAATGTCTGAAAAACAGCCAAACTGGTGGCGTGACCTTTCCTGTTTTATCCACAGTTTTCATTCCACTGCGTTGTTTTTTTTATATTTTTAAGTAGTTTGAGGCAAAGTAGCAAAACCTGAAACTGCTGCTGCGTAAGTTACTCAACAGGTTGTTGCTAGGTGACCAGAAGTTACTCAACAGGTTGTTGGTAGGTGACCAGAAGTTACTCAACAGGTCGTTGCTAGGATACCAGAAATTACTCAACAGGTTGTTGCTAGGATACCAGAAATTACTCAACAGGTTGTTGCTAGGTAACCAGAAGTTACTCTACAGGTCGTTGATAGGTAACCAGAAGTTACTCAACAGGTTGTTGCTAGGTGACCAGAAATTACTCTAAGGTCGTTGATAGGTGACCAGAAGTTACTCAACAGGTTGTTGCTAGGTGACCAGAAGTTACTCTACAGGTCGTTGATAGGTGACCAGAAATTACTCAACAGGTTGTTGCTAGGTAACCAGAAGTTACTCAACAGGTTGTTGGTAGGTGACCAGAAGTTACTCAACAGGTTGTTGGTAGGTGACCAGAAGTTACTCAACAGGTCGTTGCTAGGATACCAGAAATTACTCAACAGGTTGTTGCTAGGATACCAGAAATTACTCAACAGGTTGTTGCTAGGTAACCAGAAGTTACTCTACAGGTCGTTGATAGGTAACCAGAAGTTACTCAACAGGTTGTTGCTAGGTGACCAGAAATTACTCTAAGGTCGTTGATAGGTGACCAGAAGTTACTCAACAGGTTGTTGCTAGGTGACCAGAAGTTACTCTACAGGTCGTTGATAGGTGACCAGAAATTACTCAACAGGTTGTTGCTAGGTAACCAGAAGTTACTCAACAGGTTGTTGCTAGGTGACTAAAGAGCGAATGAGTTAGTTGGTTCCTCCCACCTAGCTTGCCTGACTGAGAGGTTGAGCGTCTACAGCCTTTCCTCTGCCTACATCCCCCAGAATGCTGTGCGGTTCTGTCCCAACAGGAAAACGATCCAAAACACACATCTAACCTGGTTCCGAAATGGATAAATCAGCTTCTGGGAAGGCCTTCCTGTAGTACCTCTTCAACTTTCCCCTCATTAATGAACAAATCCCAAAGATTTCTAACAGTTATTTGCACGTCGTGTTTTCAGGCCTTAAAAGCCCAAAAGTTGCAACCAGGTTGTTTTTGTGCTCTCAGGAGGCAGAGTACCAGCGCGCCATGCAGAGGAGAGCCATCAGGGATGCAAAGACCCCAGAGAAGATGAAGCAGGTGAAGCCGGTGGTGGACGACAGCCTGACCCTGCAGGGCAAAAAGGACAAAATCAAGAGCAACCTGCAGCGGCTGGCCGAGCTCGGGAAGGTCCACCCGGAGAACCGCTACCAGGACCTCATCAACGACATCGCCAAGGTTGGACAAATAAACGCTTTTATCTGTGGGGTTTAAAAAACAGCCGCCTCAGTTTCAGTCAAGGTTAGTGTAGTTCACTAAAACTGACAAAATAATGGAAACTGAAATTAAACATTTTGTTTTCTGAAATAAATAAAAATGATAATGAATGGGTGGAGAAACTATATTGTGCTTTTTGTAAGACTAAAATCTACTGAAATTATAGCTATAAAATCATTTGTTTTAGTGTTTTAATCTACTTATTGATCTTTTGAACTGATGTTTGATTGATTTAAATTTTTCCCCCCCACACAAGCAGTTTAAGTTTAGTCTCCAAAATGGCGGCAGAAAACATTGGGAGAAAACACCAGAGTCAGTCGGTTCTTCAACAGTAATTTAATAAATACATTTGGTTGAGTATTCATTACCCAATCAATGTAAACATAATCACTGTACAATACGTAAAACTTTTTTAACTCTGCATCTAAATATTAACCATAATTTAAAAAAAACAACCTGCTACTATAACTAATGAAGAAACATTTAACCTACAAAAACTAGCAAAAGGGCCTGTCAATATTAATACATCAATCAATAAACTCTAATAAACATTTAACACTCTCAAATATACAAAATAAAAAAACAGAAACAACAAATACAGAGACTTCTTTATTCATTATAAGCAAAATTTTCCATGAGAGAAAGACGAGTTGAGACCAAAACACCAGAGTGAAGATTTTTAACTTTCAGTTTTTGGCAGAAAGAGAGAAAACACTCTAAAAACTAATTAAAACTAACTGGATTACAGAAGCAGAAAGTCACAATGAAATAAAACTAAACTACAATGAAATGCCTAAATACCAGAGTCACATTGTTACCCTCGTTTTAATGTGTGTGTGTGTTAATGTGATGTGTGTGTGTGTGTGCTGCAGGACATCAGGAACCAGAGACGGTATCGGCAGCGCAGGAAAGCCGAGCTGGTGAAGCTTCAGCAGACCAACTCGGGCCTGAATTCAAAAACCACCTTCTACAACATGCAGATCGATTCCTACAACCAGTACATCAAGACGTGCATGGACAACCTGGCCAGCAAGGGCAAGTAAGTAGGCGCCACACCGGGGTCCTCCAGCTGATCCTCCTTAATGCCAAACCTCCGGCCATGAGGGCCAAAAGCACTTTGGAGGCCGAAAAAGACTTTAAAACAACCACTCTGCTCCTTTTTAAAGTTTATCTGCTCAGTATAGTAAAACTTGAAATCATTGTAGATGCAAAACAGAAAAAGATTTGTTAAAACTGCGTAATAAGACAGACAGGCCCACAGTTTGTTTGTGGTTTTACTCCAAAGCTAGTAGAAACATTAATAAAAGGGAATCTAGTTTTTGGTACCTCAGATGTTTTTTTTTTAAAGATGTTATGTAAAATCTTGCTCTACAATATGAAAACTTTGAGGTTGGGAACCGCACAGAATCCTTCTGAGGGCCGAAAATGGCCCCCAGGCCACGCTTTGGACACCCCAGTTTTATGCCTTTTTTTGAGGTTATGTGGAAAAATATTTGCTAGTTCTTTTTAATGTTTCTCCAGCGTTAAGAGCCATTATGGAAGGTCAAAAGAGACACTTATTTTCAGACAAATAGGGTTTAAACTCCTAATTAAGTTCTGCATAAATGCGTGTTGTTTTTGCCTCCTAGTGGCCATCAGGTGTAATGCTGTTTTTTGATTAACTCTAAAACGTTTTTTCATGTGAGACTTTTACAACAAAGCCAGTAGCAGAATAAGGATGTGTGTCAAACACAAAATCTACAGGAATCTCACCAAATGCCCAAAAAACCTCTTATAAACTTTGTTCTGAAAGCTTTCTTCATGTTTTCCTCTCAGGTTGTCAAGGAAACCAGGCGACAACAAGGCCAAGAAGAGTAAGCAGGTTGCCCAGAAATACACAGCAGCTCGGCTGAAGGAGAAGGGAGTTCTGATCTCAATAGATGATCTGCAGCCCAACCAGTGAGTCCAGTGAATCAGCCTTTTGGTCAACTGACGCCGCTTTTAAGCGGCGGAGGACTTCGCTGCGTTTTCTATCAGATTCCTCATGAGTGAATCTGTTTCCCCCATTGCAGATATAAGAATGCGATCTTTGAGATCTCTCCCTCCGAGACGGTTGGCGTGTTCGACGTGAAGGCCAAGTTCATGGGCGTGCATTTGGAGACGGTGTCATTAGAATATCAGGTACTGCTCCGCATTTCAGCAAACTTGGCAGGAGGCTTGGCAGCGACTCCGCCGTGTTTTACGAACTCTCCTGATCCGGTTTGGGTGGTGAATGTTTGTTGAACAGAACAATCTGAAGCAGATTCCTAAAGCAGAAGCCTGAAAACTAATTTAGCTCATGGTGATATGATCCAAAACGACCATCCAGCTTCATGTCGGGGGCTACAGATGAATCTGTTTTATAGATTAATCAGATTTTTGCTTTTGGAGGATTACATTGATCAAAAATCTGGATTTTATTTTTTATCCAATGCACTTTTTGGATTTTCATAGTTGAGCATGTCAGCCTTCTTGCTTTACAGCTTCTATTTATTTGGACTTTAAATTCAGGTTAACAGTCAAATATTTAGGCCAAGCTACAGTTTTATTTAACCATTTTAACTAGTAGAATAAATTCATGTTATTGTAGAATAAAGTTGTAATGTTAGGATAATAAAAGTAATTTTATTTAAAAATCCAACATGAAAAATAACAATGGAGGAATGCTGAGCATCTTGTGGTTTAGGTTTTACCAATACTTCGTCTTTTAACAAGTTATTTTTAGCAGTAGCTTGACTCAGTCGTGTAAACATCTGTGTCTGTTTAGAAGAAAGAGCAACACAGACTGAGCTGCTCACATCAGGTCCAGATAACTTTACACAAGATTTCTGTTTAATGAAAACTTTTTTCTTATTTTTTTTCTGGTAAAGTTGCATCGTTTTCTGCTAACATTGACTATATTCTAGTATTTAAACAAAAATCCCCATATCTCAGTTGAGCAACTCAAAGAAGGGATGTAAATAAAAACCATCCATCCATCCATTTTCTTGCACCCTTGTCCCTCAGTGGGGTCAGGAGGTGCTGGTGCCCATCTCCAGCTATCGTTTCGGGCGAGAGGCAGGGTCACCTGGACAGGTCGCCAGTCTGTCACAGGGCAACACAGAGACACACAGGACACACAACCATGCACACACACACTCACACCTAGGGGCAATTTGGAGAGGCCAGTTAACCTAACAGTCATGTTTTTGGACTGTGGGAGGAAACCGGAGTACCTGGAGAAAACCCACCATGCACAGGGAGAACATGGAGACTCCATGCAGAAAGACCCCAGGCCGGGAATCGAACCCAGAACCTTCTTGCTGCAAGGCAACAGCTCTACCAACTGCGCCACTGTGCAGCCCTGTAAATAAAAACCACTTTCTGAAAATATTTTCCGCAATTTGTAATTTCTTTCTTAGAAAAGAAAGTGAGAAAAAAATCTATTAAAATTGGATATGGATTTTTTTTTAATGCCAAATCTCTCTGCAGATGTGAAGTCGGTGTCTTTTTGTGTTAGCAGCTGTTAGTGACGCATCACGATGAAAGTCAAACCTCCAAAGAAATCCTGAGACAAAGTCCAGGAGCAATCTGCTGATCGTTTTCTCTGCATGACGGGTCAAAGATCAGAGCTTTGCCAATTTGGAAATCAGGAAAATGGGGTCAGATCTCGTAAAGCATGTGGACAAACTGTGAACCATTCCGAGCAATAAAGACGAGAATCACTCAGAATCTGGTCTGGATGTCAGAATATTGCATATAGACGGGAATTATTGCATACATTTGATGTGTGCTGATGAAACCCTGTGAACGTTTTCCATTTTTTGAATGTTTTTTTGTCTCCGTCTCCCAGGATCTCCTCCAGCTGCAGTACGAAGGCGTGGCGGTGATGAAGCTCTTCGACAAAGCCACCGTCAACGTCAACCTGCTCATCTTCCTGCTCAACAAGAAATTCTACGGGAAATAGAAAGAAAAGAAAAGGAGCAAAGAGCTACAGACACTGAAATGAGACAGAACCTGGCGGCTGCCTTAACGCCTGCTCTCACTGCACCTCTCATTTCTGCCTATGCAAATTTCTGTGCATTAGTTTTTTGTTTTTTTTTATAAATATATCAGGTGCGTCTCCATGCGCTCTTTTGTCCAAGTTTCTCATGCATCTCATTGCATAGCTGCAGCAAAGTCAGATTTGTATTTTTTGCTTGAATTATTCTGAATATCTTGTACACGGGCTTTGATTTGTTATTGAGATTATTTTATGTAAAGATGTTTTTTTCCCAGCTGTCAGTTTACCTTCTCAGTCCAGATTCATTGAGCATCAGTAGAAAAATACATGGCAGCATTTTGAAGCCCAGGCTTTCATCTGCACCGAGCTCTTCCTGCTGCTCATAACACAAATATGTTTTGAAGGGAAATGATAAATTAGCTCCAGTTTTGGATATGACATTCACCTCAAACTGTACAAAAGTGGTGAATATTTGATGAGGAAAATCTAAATATTTCTTTTTTTTAGATGTATGGACAGTAAATATTGGCACTAATCTGACCTCTTAGTGTTTTTCCATGTTTCTTGAAGCAGGCGGAGTCCAAACCTTTGCTCAAATGGACTCGTCAATCAGCTTTTTGACACATTATTTTATATATTTGAATATATATCCACTTTAGTCCATTTATCTTCTGATTAAAGCAGGTCTGTGATTGCTGCAGTGAAGACATGTCTGCTGATTTGCAAAGACTCTGTTGTATTTTAAATGAAAAATGCATCAAAGTTGTCTTTATTTATATTTTATATGTCGTCGGTTTCCATTAAACGATAGCTTATGTTTGCTAAGCCTGAGACGGATCTCTTGCATGAGCTCAAGGATGTTCAGTATTACATTGATAAAATGTGGGGAGGAGGAGTCCAGCAGATGGCGCTGTACACCATCCAGTTTCCCTCGGCGATCATTTGATTTCGCCTGAAACTCGGACTCTGTGTGGACTCGGTTATCTGGATGTTAAATTTTCAGTCTGTGTAAAGTTGTCTGCGGCCCAGACTGTGATGTACTCTACCTGTTTTAGAATAAAGCTCTTTCAATGCATTGTGGTTGTTCCTGAGGTAGGTTTCTAGATCTGTGATTATTGGATAATATTAATAATGAGTTGCAGCTGGTACCACTGTTGCCTTGCAGGAAGGAGCCCCTGGGTTCAAACTGCAGCGGGGGTCTTTCTGCATGTTCTCCCTGTGCATGCCTGGGTTTTCTCAGAGTACTCTTGACTTTCTCCCACATTGCAAACGAAGATTCTCTTGGATTGCCTAGTCTGTTTTCTGCTCAGAGTCCTAATTTTAGGATAATTCATTCATCTTCTCACCCCATATAAACGGTCGCTGCAGTACTGCAGCAACCCCAACAATAAAGACGTCTTGTGTGTCTGTCCAGGAGACCGGAAAGCAAGTCTATGTCTAAAACGTTCAGTAAAACCAGTCTGAGGTCCAAAATGTCTCATCTCGGTTCCACACAGCAACAATCTTACAAATAGGTTGATGTAGTGATTCTCCATGTAGCTATAATCACAGTTTGGACCTGAAATAGATCTGCATTTAGTGAGTCTGTTTTGAAAAACTTAAATACTTTGGCTTGATTGGGATGGGAGAAACATCTGTGTTCAGGCTGATTTAATAACTTGATGTCTGGAAGGTGGATTTTGAAGATCTGATAATTACAAAAGACAGAAGCAAGAAAAGTGAATCAGGAAATACGGACAATAAGAGGAGCAATCAAAAGAGGAAATGTTGCAGGTATTCAGACTAAACCTGGTTATTAATGCATCATGGACAGCTCAAAAGGAGTTTAGGTGTGGATTTTAATGCCTCACTTCATTGTATTATGGCGTACACTACCATCTTCTAACAACTAATTACTTAACTTGAATTACTTTTATTTAATTTCCTGTCCTTTAAAGTGGACATAATTTTTTTGCTCTAAAATTTTTATCTATTTTAGGCTTTAGTTTTGTAACCAAAGGAAGATTTTTTGCAGATTGACCATCTATTTTATAAGGCTGACGTGCTTTGCAGATAGGGTAGTAGAGCTAATATTTATATTCAAATTAGAATAAAGCTGGTGATAGTGCCTATTAATAGTTTGCATCTTTCTGGCTGACAGGTTGAGGCACATACTGAACTGGGCTAAAAGGTAGCGGTTCCTTCGCACTATGTCCACATGCTTGCTCAGGATAATCTTATTTACTGTAATCTACAGGGCTTTATTTATATGCTTTTTAAAAGTACATTTATTTTGTTTTAATGTCAAATGTTTAATAAAACACATTGTCAGGGAGGGGGGTCTGAGGAGTTAATGGGACAGGAGCAAGTTGATAAATCGTTATTTTTAATTGCATGTAAACATTTATTTTAAAAGTACATGTTGGAAAAAAAAATGTTTTATGCCAAAGGACGAGACTGAAAAGAGGAAAAACAATTTTTGGATCCCAGAATGAAATGGTTAATCATCCAAGGCAGCATCGTGAAGGTGACTTTGTCTCCCTCTTGTGGCCACCGGCAGCGTCGACAGAGTTTAACAAGGTAATGTTTTTCTCGTAGGCAGCAGCAGTATGGGGGATAACAAGCCTGTGGATCTCACCGCCGTTTTCTAGCTCTGTCATTCCTGGACTCATGAACTAAATAACATCTGTGCCGTTTTTGGAAAATAACCACCTCAAAAAGTGTGATATTGGCGAGGAAAAGACCAGCGTTTCCGTCCGCGCTGCTTTGTTTATCTTCATGGAGTCGTCGGACCGGAGTTTGTCTGAGATCTCTGCGCTGTCCGTGGATTAACTCGGGACTCGCCTCTTCTGTGGAGAGCCGTGATATATCTATCCCAACTACCAGCGTGGATTGTGTCGCACACGGACAGTTTGGGAGCTAATTATTCTCACTTTAGGGGAAATAAAGTGGAAATTGTATCAAGTCAATGAATGCGGGACCAACGGACACTTGTTGAAACAGTTTCAGCGTCGCTGTTTTGTCGCAGCATTTTAGCCGAAGAGGTTAAAAACTTGAGGTTTTTTTTTTTTTTTTTTAGCAAAGGAAGACAACAAAAGGATACGTTGTTAAAAATTACAGACATGGTCCGGTCAGCAGCTTAGCTAAAGGGGTTAGCTGCCGCTGTTCGTTCAGTTGTGTTGTGTTAGCAACATGCTAACGTTATCCTAACATTCAAACAAGTAGTTTGTTCAAATGCGCTAATATGAAGTTAAATACGCAGATAAGTTGCCGTGTTTGTTATCAATTTATTCTCGAAACCAAGTGTGAATAATTTCCAAACATTAAAACAGCAGCAGAGTTTTAATTTATTCCGTTACAAGTAATCGGGAGATAACTTTTATGACAGCTTAACGTTAGCTTAGCCGCGTTAGCACGACCAGGCGAACGGAGTCAGTTTGCGGCAACTTGGTACTGCCGCTCATGTGCGGAGTGTTTCTAGGGACACTAATGGGTCTGCAGCTGCGGTCTCAGAGAGGTTTTGGAAGATAAAACAGCCGCCCCCCTCATCTCCACAACGGTCTTCCACTTTTCTATCCCCCGTTAAAGTTTTTAAACTGCGGCCCGCACAATGTCCGGCTCCGCGGGCACAGGTGGCTCCAACCCCAGGAAGTTCAGCGAGAAGATCGCGCTGCACAACCAGAAGCAAGCAGAGGAGACGCGGGCCTTTGAGCAGCTGATGACCGACCTCACCGTATCCAGGGTCAGTACAGCTCGTTTTCTCCTGCATGGGGTCCTCTGAACCCGCTTCTGCTAGTCGGACAGATTGGGCTGAGATTTGTGGTATCAGTTTGGTTTTCCTTCATGCGGCTGGGTCCAGTCTGGAGGTTGACTTGCAAAATATAAAATGACTTAAAATATTTCAATTTAAGAGAAACAAATAAATTAATCACTCATTTTCATGTTCATCGTAAGTAGTTGTTCAATGTCCTGCAGATGTCTCTTCCTCTGCCATCTGCAGGAAGATGATCCAAATGGTTCTGTCTCCTCCTCCAGTTCTGCAGAATCCCGTTAATGAGCCATTTATTTAAACCAGGTGTGCAGAAGCACCAAACCTGCAGGAACAGCCTTGCTCAAGGGCTTTTAAAAAATCTAATCAAACAGGCAGATATTCAGATTGGCTGGTAGAATAATTATCCCCTTTGTATTGTTCCGTGTCTATTTTAATTGTTAAATAACTAATATATGAGGAAATATTTTATTTGTGGTTTTGTCAATTTCAGCAAAAACCTGCTCAATAATTTATTTCACTTTTTAAAAATATTTTTATCACCTTGTATATCAATGTTTAGGAATGTCTGTTGTATTGTTAGTTATTTAGAATAAAATGTATAATTTCTATATATCACACATATAAAATGTGTGTTTGTTTACTAGTTTAATCATTTGCGATATGTTTGGCCGTGATGCCTGTAAAACACACTGTGCTGCAGCTGTATAATAACTGATTGGCTGGAACTACAGCAGCTGCCATTAAAATTAATTGCCCCCACTTAATTTCAAAAGTAACACGTTTTTTTAATTTGTTGACTTTTTTTCACAGCCAAATTTCACATTTTGTGAAACTTGATATTTTTTTTCTCTATTAAAGCCTTTATTTGAGAAGTAAGTCAGTTGGATGTGCATGTAACATAAATGTTATTGAATAACATATTTATGGGCTCATCTGGTTTGAACGTGATTCATTCAGATATCAACATGATCCACATGGAAACTGAAACTAAGTTATTTTCTGGCTGATATCCCAATGCACTGACTTGACTTGGAAATTCAAACTTTGTCTTTCTATTGTCACTCTAAATTGTTCCATCCATCCATTTTCTTGCACCCTTGTCCCTCAGTGGGGTCGGGAGGGTTGCTGGTGCCCATCTCCAGCTAACGTTTCGGGCGAGAGGCGGGGTCACCTGGACAGGTCGCCAGTCTGTCGCAGGGCAACACAGAGACACACAGAGACACACAACCATGCACACACACACTCACACTCACACCTAGGGGCAATTTAGAGAGGCCAATTAACCTGACAGTCATGTTTTTTTTGGACTGTGGGAGGAAACTGGAGTACCCGGAGAAAACCCACGCATGCACAGGGAGAACATGCAAACTCCATGCAGAAAGATTCCCGTTTTATGCCGGGAATTGAACCCAGAACCTTCTTGCTGCAAGGCAACAGCTCTACCAACTGCGCCACTGTGCAGCCCTCACTCTAAATTGTTCTGTTAGCACTTTAAATGACAGGTTTACCACTTTTTAAATGACACCAATATCATGCCTGGGCTCTGTGTTGTTTAGATCAGCGTCTCTCAACTCTGGTCCTGCACGTTTTTTAGGTGCTGCTGCACAACTGACTTACATCAGTAGCTGATTACCAGGTTTCTGCAGCTGGATGCCATGCAGTCATTAGGATCAGGTGGATTGGAGCAGAAACACCCCTGAAACATGGAGCAGGGTTAAGGAAAACCACTCCAACACACCCGACCCAAATGCCATCTGGAGTAGCCTGTTGAAGAGTCACTCATTTAAATCAGGTGTGCTGAGGCAGGGTACATGCAGTTTGGAGTTGTGATCTAAGTTTGGGAACAAAAAAAAGTCAGCTTTAGTTAAGCTGTAGTTAGTTTTCCTAAAAAGTCCGTTTCGTTTCTGGAGGTGTGAATGTGTATCAGACTCTGATGTGACCTCTGTTCTGCCTACAAACCTCGGTCTCGGTTTGGCTGAAGTGAACACTGTTCCGGTTTGAATGCATATGTGCTAAGAGGACTAGAGACCGCTTCAAGAGAAGGAAGTGTATTACAACGCAGGGCATTCTGGGTAAATACAACCAAAATTAACATGCTAGTATAGCGTTAGCGGTAGAAATGGCTCGTGGTCTTTTGCCAAAGGCAAAAGAGAAATTTCACAACTGCTAAAATCTGACGCCACTCCATTTCTGTTTACATTTGGTCAAGGAGGAAATTGCACTCAGTGTCTTTGTCTGAGGTTTTCATGTTGTGTCCTTCAGTGGTTCTTGGTGCAGCGCCCTCACAGGCGAGGAGGGGAACAACTTGCTCTGAGGATTTGGTTCGTTTGACTCGGTGCAATGAGAAAGAGAACCACAGCAGCTGAAAACGTAACATATATTTATGTTATATATATTCCAGGCATTGTTTTTAACATGCCAAAACCACAGGGGGCAGTGAAGAGCAAAGCTACAGCCTATGTTAGCCAATCAGATTGCATCAAAACAACCATGACTTCCTGTTAGGATTTAAATATGACACCCGGAGGTTTGTTTGTGTGAACAGATGAGAACATAAAGTTAATACAACAGAAGACAATGTCGATCATGTCAAATCAAAGACATACTGGTGGATAATTTGTCGCAGGCTGTAATGCGTGGGACCCTAAATCTCCAACATGGAGTTTTCTGAACTCTCCACATTGGTCAGAATTTTTAGAAATAATTGTTTTTAGTGATATTAAACTGATCGTTCTGGTGAATGAAAATCCAAAGCCCATGTATTCAGATATCTGGCTGTGTATGGACTAGGCCTCAAACATTCATTGTTGTATATTACTAAATTATACTATATAGTACTACAGTATATGTCGATACTGGTCCTTGAGGATTGGTTTAGGACATTGCGATGATGGAAAAGACAGAGAAGACTGATGACAATTGGGTTCCTAACAACCTATATCACTATGGTAGTTTCAGCAATGATTTAATACAGTGGTTTTCCTCTGGACCTCCAGTTCTGCCTGTTTTATGTGTCTCCTTATTGCTTAAATAACTGGGCTATTAACTGGCTTCAGCAGCAGTAGTTGGCCTGCAGAGGAGGTCCTGCTGTCACTTTAATCAGCCCTGCTGGAGCTGAGCATCTAAAACATGAAGACTGGTTGGGAGCCATTGATAGCATGTCATGTATGTTGCCTGTTTAAATGGTAATGTTCAACTCTAGTTGATTTAACTTTAACAACCTTTATCTTTGAGTTGCCATACTTCGCCGTAATTACTCGTCCAACTCATTAAGTTGTTGTTTTCTGGGTTGGGCTTTTTAACTCCCTGCAGAGAACTTGCTTAGAAATTATTTACTATGTGTGTAAGTGTTTACACTTTGTTTATTTCTTGGGTAGATGAGGACGTATCAGAGATCACGAACTGTTCTTTTCAGGTATTCATATTGGGCGGCTGATAACAGGAAGTCCTCATATATTATATCATGTGACACCAGAGCCGATCAAAGCCATGTTGCCAGTTAACATATTAATATCTTCTGACTATTTGGTTTCTGGCTATAAATTAAAGGTGCTCAAAAATATTGGATTGCAGTTGTCATCACCATGTTCAGATGCGCATCTATGGCTCCATGGAGGCAACATTAGGCTTGGAGAGCCATGGATCGTAACGGCGGACTGGAGACATGACCATCTAAAATCTGCTGATTACATGTCTCGGTCAAGGTAGAACCTTATATGATCCTTTAATAGGTCTCAAGACGACCAGTTTTTGTTTTTTTGAAGCGATTTTTTTGGTTTCATCTTGCTTGTAGGAGCTTTTCTAATGAAGGGGAAGTTCTGTGACATTCCCGTTATTATCCTTGGTCCAAAGAAGTGTTTGAACATAGAAACTCAATGCGGTAGCCTGTCCACACAAAGCAAACCCTGGGGGTTATCGAGTCTATTCGAAGCGGAGGAATCTTGAGGTCGTTTCGGACTCGTCTTCCACTTCCTGTCTTGTTGTTATGTCACTTTGCTGTTGCAGCGGAAGGACAAAATGCCCTAATGAGGGAATCGTCCTTTAATTACATCCAGAGAAATCCAGAGAAATTCTGACATTATTTTCCTCATCTGAGCTGTGAGGTTCGCAAATGATGTGGTTTTGAGTTGCGCCTGAATGTAAAGTGTGAACTACTGCTGACCCGGTTCAGTACACGGGACAGCTGGGTTTAGAACCAGATGGTTAAATATTCACACCAGCAAACAAATGACTTAGGAAACCATCCTCTGTAGCTGAATGCACAGACAGTTCCAGGACTTCCCTCAGTTGCTTTTTGCGGCAGGTAGTTTGCATTTTGATGATCAATAGATATGTTATGAAAAGTTTACTCTTAGTTGATAAAAGCTGAATTTAATTAACTGCACCCCAACGTAGAAACATGTTAATCTGAATACCTTTATGTCTCTTAATCATGATGATTTTCTAACACAACATTTAAGATTAGAACATTAAATCAGACCAATTAAACTATTTTTAAACAGAAATGAGGACCTAATGGAAAATGCTTTACCTGTTTAAATGTTGTTATTTTCAAAAGGCGTTTTTAGTCAAATAAGACTCACCAGGATGTGAATGAATATGACTTTATTTGGTTAAGTTACCTGCCTGATCTTAACATAATGTCTGTTTCATATACACTCAGTTTTTCCCCTCAAGATATTCATAATTTATTTACTTTGTTGGTTCCATTCCAACAAAATGTCGTAATGAGGAATTCTGTCATCCTGTCCCAGACAAAAGGAAATATCAGGTATTACTTTGGGTTTCCTTCCATAAGCGTCTCACTGCGGTTTGCTGGAGTTTTTGCCCATTCCTCCTGACAGAACCGGTAGAACTGGGTCAGGTTTGTAGACCGGCCGCGTCGCTCGCCCACGCCTTTTCAGCTCTGCCCACAGATTCTCTGTAGGACTGAGATCAGGGTTTTGTGTCGGCCACGCCAAAACAATGACTTTGTAGCACTTTATAACCACTCTGGTGGTAAACTTGTGTGTTTGTACGACGTCTTGGGAAGTCTTGCGACGTTTTGGAGTCGTGGCTTCTTCATCACTGAGCGGCATTTCAGCTCATGTTGGTACGAGACTCTTTCTACACCACCTAACTGAACATATGGATGTGGAACCTTCTCTACCTGACATCTTGACTGTTTTTCTTGAAAGAGATATATAAGGCAAACTTTTTGCATATTTTTGCATTTCCATTTGGGTTTGCTTCTAAAAACACCCAGATGTTTTTTGGCAATGATTTATTGTTTTTTGGTGTCTGGAAAATGAACCGTTTCAAAAATCTCCCAATTGTTAAGTCACAATTGGTGGCCTCTGTGCCATTACCTAGCAACCCTAGCCCAGCCAGTTACCTAGCAACCCAAGCTGAGCTCCAGCACATTTGGTCAGCTGGTTTTACCACTGTAAGCCCTGTACAATGGCTGCTGGAAAAGACAAGTGTTTTGTTGATTTACCATCCAGAAATCACTTAATACATTCTTGTTGGTTGTGCAGGAGGCTCCACTTCTGCTTTTCAAAAATATATTGCACATCTGTTGGCAGAAATTTTCAAATGTGAGTGTAAATGTTTGGGGGCGTGGCCAGCAGCAGATTATTTGGATTTAAAGTGACAAAACGTCCTAAAACGGCTCTAAATAAACAGAACTGAGCCGACTGAAATCTCCTTATCTAAGAATGATTTTGAGCAAAAAATGTAATGAACATGTAGGCCTGTCACGATAACAAATTTTGCTGGATGATTAATTGTCTAGGAAATTATTGCTATAAACGATAATATTGTTTCAAGACCATTTGACACTGATTTAATGGAAATGGCTAATAATGCATTCGATTTCCTGCCATGCATAGATTCACTTTATTTTCAAAAGAACACATAACACTGGAACTGATCAACTGAATCAGTTCCAGTGTTAATGGATTCTCAGTCTCCATGAACAAAAAACGTGCTTGAATAAAAACTAAACAACATAAAGCCAAAGTGGAAATAAATACTGCATTCAACCAAAAGAGTGCAGATAATAAAGTCTGTATAATGTATTGGCCTTCAGTAATCACTAGATTTAAATAGAGAAGATGATCACATCCCACTACCTAATGCAGTCGTTCATACTACACGATTCTTTTGCCCCTATTTTCCCCTTAGGACAATCTTTGATCGTTGGCCAGTCTAAGATTGTCGCTGGTGATTTCGTAACCGATCATCCTGCAGTGTGATTTAGATCGTTGTGGCCACTCCGAGCTAAATCAGGGGTTTTCCCCCGACTGGGAGCTTAATGCTGAAAGTGACGGGTAGCCAATCAGAGAGCGCAGATTCTCCTCAGCGCTTTCTGAGGGGAAATTACGGAGGGGAATCCCAAACAGCTGACAGGTGCAACCCGAAGTCGGAGATGATATCTGGAAACAACATTAATATTTATTCAACGTTTAGTGCAAAGAATATAGAAATGACAGAGAGGAGTTGGAGCCAAATTGCTACTGCAGTTGATGAACCCGGTAACTTTTCAGCTGTTCTTCGTTAACGTGACATAAATAGGTTACAATGATTTTCATTCAGTCCGGACTTTACGCTGAGCCACATGCATCACAGGTAGATTCTAGTAAAGCATTGATTAATGCCTGATTTTAAAATTACAAGTCCAGTTAACTGAACTTGTAGCCATTATTTTGTGC
The DNA here is from genome assembly GCF_904066995.2 of Poecilia reticulata. Lineage (NCBI taxonomy): Eukaryota > Metazoa > Chordata > Actinopteri > Cyprinodontiformes > Poeciliidae > Poecilia > Poecilia reticulata. The sequence goes on from NC_088832.1 coordinate 33,816,490, forward strand.
CCATGTGGCTGGACACCACACGGCACGATCAAACCCAATCGAACCGCTATACGTAGGATTTCTGTCGGCTAATGTGTCGCTCAGGTTTAGGAAATGGACCAACAGCTCCTGTAATGTGCGCTGGACATTAGAATAAGGAAATGAGGAAGGGAGGGTCAGTGGAGAGCACCGGAGCTGAGCCTTTTTTCACTTAGTGTCATCAACAGAAAGAAAATGGGCAGGAAGAGACGATAAAGACGATAATTAAAATGGATATGTTTAATTTATCGCGTGATTAATTGATTTATCGTTTATCACGACAGGCCTATGAGCATGTTTTGTATTGGCCATAGATTTAACCTCTTCAAAGAAGCAAAATGTAAAAATGCCTCAACAGGTGTACCTCATTTTAACTCAAATGTTGTGAATTGACCTCTCAGAAGCATCATCATCATCATCTGGATTTTCTTTGTTGTCAAAGGGACGTCAGCGGTTCTTCCCTCTCTGACGTCTGTTTGTCTCGGCGTCCTACAGGTGCAGTTCCAGAAGGTCCAGCAGCTCCGTCTGTCCCAGTCCCGGGCGCAGTACTACGGTGGCTCTCTGCCCAACGTCAATCAGATCGGCAACACCAACGCAGATTTTCAGGTGGGAACTCGTAATCCGCCTCCAGCTCTGATGGGCGGAGAGCAAAATGAAATGCTATGAATCGTTTCAAGGACGAGTTTCATTGAGCAATTCCTTCGGTTTGTCAAGGATTCGGCTTATTGTGCAGGAGATCTGCAGGCTCAAAACTTTTTAGCTGTTTTACATCAACACCATTCTGCCTTTCTGAAACTTCTAGGAGCTTCAGCGCAGTCTTTTGTGAAAACATAAAAACAGCCATGTTTTGTATTGTTTTATTGAAGCCTTTTGCATCCCTTCAAACAAACAAAGCAAAGCCATTGTGCTGAAAATTGTCCGTGTGGGTAGAACAGATGAATAAAAGACACAGACATGGATGTTTTCTGTAGAATCTGCTTATCTTTAGATCACAATCTGCCAGATGAAGGTCTGCCTCATCTTCTCAAGGCCAGTTCTGCCTGGCAGCTTCTCCTAATGTGTAATTCTCCAGCGAAAACAGCTCAACTGGGAGCTAAACTCACAGAAATGCAAATAAACCTTTTCTAGAAGCTCTGAATAATTTAGAATTATGGACGAAGAGGGGAGAATGAAACATCAGTGCATTAATCCTTGACAGTTTGCAGAAGCTGAGCTTTTCTCTTTCTGTGTCAGCTCCCTCAGGAGTGCTGGGAGACTGCAGGTCCAGGTAAAGGTGCCCTTGTTATTTGGAAGAATGGCTCTTTTTAAGTAGAGCTGCCATCCAGAAATCAATCCCAGCACAGAGGGAGAAAGCTCCTCTTACTCAAAGAGTCCATTTATCCTTCTGAGAACAAAACAGAAAAAAACCCCAAATGGCTCCTTGACTCCCTTTTATAATTATTTATCAAACATTGTTCAAATGAACAAATCTTCTCTGGCTAATGCAGCACTCCTAAAACAGAAAGACGCATGTTTTATCTGTAATTTATATTGTTAAGATGTGTCTGTGATGTCGTTTGATTTCTGCAGATCTTTGTTTTATGAAGGAAGCACACTGCACCATGTGGGAGTGCTAAAAGAGCTTCATGCTGGTTATTTTTGCCATGGAGATAACAAAAACATCCTAGAAAACTTCTCCACAGTGCATTATAAAGTTTCTGACGTGTCAGATTCTTGATTGTTGATGATCCAGATCCGTATCCGAGGGAGACGGACCCTCATCGATCTGAAAAGGAGCTTCACGCTCCGGCTTGTGTTACTGTCACGCCTCAAGTCGCTGCGTCCTTCACACCGATTGGTAGCGAGGATAAACGTCGAAAGCGCATTAAATTAAATTCCGCTTTTATTGCAGTAACAGAATTGCACATTGGAGTGTTTAATTTGATTGTATTCATTTAATAAAGAAATATGATGTAAAGCTAAAAGAAAAAGAAAATTTTGCAGAATACTGCCTCTTTAATTATTGCTTAGGTTGCAGCTTTTGGTTTGCAGCTACTTTCTGCCTTCCTGGAATGACATTCTGTCTTGTCTTTCCCCTTTTGAATAGTGCTCAAATTAAGGGCTGGATGATTAAAATGGTTTTAATGTGAGATAATGCTGTTGCTTTTCCAGAAAAATAAAGTCAGATCATAGCATCTGGATGCTAGATGTGAATAACTGACATTTTTTTTGGGAACGCTGCTGCTGTTGTAAGTCTGATGTAAGCATCCTGCTCCTGTCTCCTCCACAGGGAGGCTTCCCCTCAGGGCTGGACTCGGTCCGGGGGACCCGCCACCACGGGCTGGTGGAGCGGGTCCACAGGGACCGCAACCGCATCAACTCGCCGCACCGCCGACCCATCGACAAGCACGGCCGGCAGATATCCTTCCATACACGTTGCCACGGTGAACCTGGGACCAGGCAGTCGGTCCTGTTTGTTTGTTTGTTTGTTTGTGTTTACGTTTCTCTCCGGTTTGTGACGACGGAGGTGAATTGTTGCCTCGGGAGCGGAGTTAGTCATTAAGATGAATGTGACGCAGAAACGCCACGCTCAGCTTATGACTAATATAAAGTGAGAGTGGTAGGTTTACGAGCAGGTTGTAATCTGGCGCGGATGGAGTGAAAAGCAGAGAGGTTAATGTTTTCTTCCTGTTGGCTTTAATTGTTTGCAGCCAGCTAATGTGTGTTTGTGTGGGTTGTATAAATATCCCACCATCAGAGCATCAGAGATAATCACTCAGCTGTTTAGTTTTTGACCCGAAACGGTACTAACCATTTTAATTGAATTTATCCAACATGTTATCTTGACAGCTGAACCTAATGAGGATTCTGCTTCCAAACACGATGATGATGATGATGATGATGATGATGATGATCACTTACTAATGTTACGAGTGTAGTGAGTGTTTCGAATCAAATCATCTTGAGCCGCCTTGAGCAGTTTTCTTTAGGGAAAACTGCACAAAAGCAATTAATCCTCAGCGGCAGTTTAATGAACTGACCTGTTTTATTATTTGATCCTTCTTATGTCTTTGTTTACTTTGATTTAATTTCAAACACGGGGCTGCAAAAACACAAAGTCTTAAGTATTTTTGTTTAGTTTCTACTGCAAATATCTTAGCACGCTTGAATTAGGACAAACCTCCTGGTTTCATTTTTATATTCGCTGAGTTTTGCTAACTTTGTCTAATTGACCACGATAAGGTTTCAGTCAGAAAGCACTCAGGACTGATGTAGATTTTAAAGTGTTTACGATGCATTCTGGGTACAGAATAAACATAATTTTGCTGCGTAAACAATCTGCACCCACTTCAAAATAAGAACGTGAATATAAACTTCTAACTAGCTGAACAGTCGGTCACCAAAACTTCAACAAGTTTATAAACAGCCCAGCAGAGGGAGTTAACTGCGCTAAACGTTTTTAGCATTAGCTAAAGCGCTAAATGAAGAATTAGCTCTGCGATTAGCGAAGTGCGCCCCCCACTGGGATTTTGGTCGCATTTTCCTGCTGCGTGAAAGTATCTTTAGTGAAAAATAACGCTTCTGAAGTTGCCTGTTTATTTATATTTTAACACTAATGTGATATTTTACGTTGAAATCGTCAACCCCTACCAGCCAGAGATGATCAAGCTGAGAATAGATTCAGTAAATATCAAATTGTTGATGGCCTGCTGAACTCTTTTAGTTCTTCCTTTGCATTTTAATGTTTTTTTGTGTTTCAGTTATCGCCACCTACTGTTGGGCAGTGATATTTCTTCTTATTTTATTGTAATTACGCCTGTCTCCTCTTGCTTAAGGAGTCCTGCTGCAGTTTCTCAGACTGCTCTCTCTGATAGATACGTATTAAAAAAGTGAAACCCAGGAACATTAGAGAGGTGCTTGAATTATCCTTGTCTGTGTTTGGAGAAAGCTCAGCAGTGGTGTTAGTCCTCTCCACTTTGTGTTTGTATGTGCTTGAGTGGCTTATCTCATGTTTTGTGTTGCATGTGATGAGTGGCAACAGACCTGCAGGCTTTGAAAATCTTCCTCCCTGCTGATTAAACTTTAAGTACAGGTTTTTGAAGAGTTGCTGGCTTGTTTTTTTTGTGGTTTCTGCTTCTGGTGAAAGTTTTTCCCGCGTAAATCAGCTTTTCCCGCGTATATCAGGCTCTGTGATGGCAAGATGAAACATGTTCTGCTCTACTACACACAGTGAGAAACTGCTCAGGGATTTAGACGTTTTTTCAGATAATCATCTTGTTTTTTTAATAGCTGTTGAACTGGGAAACTCCATTGCTCAGTTTGCACCACATTAAGGCTCTTTTTCCTGCCATCACTTCTGTTTTTATGTTGATCTTTTCCTTGACATAACCCTACATGGAGAGCTCACCATATGGAGCCGTGTACCTGTCGCCGCCGCCAGACAACAGCTGGAGAAGGTGAGACCAGCCTTATGGTTTCTGTTTATTCTGCTTCCTCTCACGGGGACGCCACAGTCTTTCCTCTCTGTTCTGATCCAAACGCCAGAATTTTCCCTATCAAACCCGGATCACAGATGTGAATGAGAGGGGAAGCTCTGAGTTGAATGGTGGAGCTGCTGGGATTTCAGCTCAACTGTTTAAAGTGTTAGAATTCTGCGTGAGCCGCATGGAGGCTGAAAGTGTTTGACAGGTAGCCTTTTCCTGTAAAGGTCATGCCCAACAGCAGATTTTCCACTGTTAGGGTTTGTTGTGCTGTCACTGAAAATCTCCGAACTCATGCAGCACAATGTGAGACGCAAGGTTTTCTTTTCTCCAACCACTTCTGGTCGTGCCCACACAGAACAGCAGCGTATTGGTCGGCAGCTTTCTCTCAGTGTTTACAAGGGAGTGAATTATGGGGCTGAGATAAAAAGCCATGCCAGGCTCCTCCCCGCTCGCTCGCTCGCTTGCTTTGTCTCCGCTCTTGCGTTTAGTATGCTGCCTTGGCCGGCTGCCAATCACCCTGCCTCGTCTTCTTCCACGACCCGGACGCTGGCCAAACTCGGCGCTGAGCGCGCTGTGGCAGCCTGTGCTGTGGAAGCGAACGAGGCCTACACCCTCTCATTGTTGACGACACAGAACAGGTTGGCTGACAAATGTCTTTACGGAGCAACCCGACGTCGTCAGCGCTCTCAGGCTGGGTGGGATTCTCCGACAGACATGTGGCACCAAGCACTGGGAGCGGACTCTTCACTTAAAACAACTTTACTCATGAATACAAAGGAAAACGAAGTATGCTTAGACGATTAATCACAATTAATCGATTTGTGAAATAATCGTCAACTAATTTAGTAATCGATTAATCGACTTAAAAAAAAGACCATTTGGTGAAAGAAACAACATAGTTGGAGCAAGATTTAACCCAAAACTGTAAAGAAATATTAAGAATTTGCATTTAGGATAAAAATACCTTTATCTGTAAATAGATTTTAGCTTCTCCTGGTTCAGATTTACTAAAGGAATCCTTCGTTATCGCATTTTAGTCAATAATATGTTTATTTTCATATTTAAAAAAGGAATTTAATTATTTGTTGTTTTTAATGTATTTCTAATATTGTATAAAAAAAGGCTTACGTGGTTAAATGAAAAATCTGCGCAATGTGCCATTTCTTTTACTGAATAGTCGATTAATTGATTAGTAAAATAATTGTTTGTTGCTTCCCGACTCTACAGTAATTAATCATTTTATGAAGCGGTCCAGAAGACCGTTTGCTCATGATCTCTAAACAAAACTTAACAGTTAGTTATTCTCAAAACAGTTTTAGATTTTAAATAATGAAATATATTTACAAAATGGGACCTCCAGAATGAGCAGAACAATTAAAATAATTTTATTAATGTACAATAAATGGTTGATAACATTCACATTGATAATCAATCAAATTTGCATCTAATTGCTTCTGTAAACATCCGATGGAAAACGGAGAAAAATATCTGTTTTCATAGAACACATTCAGCGTTCTTGGCTGTCGATTCTTCATGATTTATTTATTTGCATGCCTCTTCTGTTAGCTGTGGTTTGCAGGAAAACTACACTTAGTGTAAAAACATGCCAGTTATTATCACCTAACATGAATAATTTCAAACTTTAGATCACTCTGAGCTCTGAGATCAACTTTTTCACAACAATTTAGAGGAAATTTCTGCAACTCTTGTAAGAATGTTGAAGAAAATACTAAAAGATGAAATCATTACAATGATTTTAGGGTTAAGAATATGGTTTAATAGTGATAAAGAAACTGTTATTATGACAAAACAGAGTATATATTTTGGCATAAGGATGCACTGATGCACAATTTGGGCCAATATCCAACACTAGTAGGGTGCACCAATTGATAATCAATAAGAATGCTGATAATGTTGTGAAATGAGATTCCTATGAATGACCATTCAGCTCCAAGAATACTGATACTAAACCTTAAAAAAGCCACTTTGCCCTTAGTTGTGATCCAGATGTGTAATTTTGCATTGAAAGTGATTCAGCCTTTTTTAATGGAGTTAAAAAAATCAGCAATTTTAACTATAAAAATTGCAGACATCAAAATTCTGTAATTTGTAATTGACAAAAAATAACAAACAATGGAAGGCATGCAGGAACTTCTGGTTCTCTAAAAGCCAGTCTTGGCCAGACAAAATACTCGGCAAACTTACACGACCTCCAAGGAATGTTCAGTTTGAAGTCGGAGAGACACGATGAGGCTTAAAGCCGCTGGACTGAGCAAAGCTTTACATTCAAAACTGAACATAAAGCACTGAGGAAAAAAGAGCACGAAACCATTCTGTTCTCACATGTAGGGCCAAATTACAACAAATTACCAACAGTAGTGCTGTTTTACAGACTCTCATGTCATATAAATTAAGTTTAATTAATTTACTTCCAATAAAATCCAGTCATTTAAGTTGAATCAACAACAAAAAACACATACAGTCTGATTCAATAGTTTTGTATACGACTCATCGTCATAGTACTATGATAATGAAATCATAATGTTGTATAATATCATCGATCTCAGCAAGCTCTGCTATTTCCACCTTGTGTGCAAACAAGCATGTGGCGACAGTAGAAAGGAACTGGAATTGACCTCTACCAACAAACAGAGGGAAAAAATCCAACTTTACGTTGGGAAGCTGAATTCCCAGCTCGAGTTTTAAAAATGACTGACATCAGCAATTAATTAAGCGATTAATCAGTTTCTTAATCTAGAAATACATTCATCTCATTTAAAGATGAGACGGTTCCTTTTGTTTGTTTTAATCACAACACTGGATCACAGAATCAAACCTATGTTATGTTTTTAATGGAAATTTATGATTCAGACTGTTGCTACCAATTTTTACATTCGTTTGAGCTTTAACCCACCAATCCCAGTTTTAATTCAACAATTAAATCTCATAAAGATTCACTGTTTAGGAAAAGACTGTCTGCAGTTTCTTTGACAGATGAGGCCATTTGGAATCGAGCAGGAAATGAAGTTGTGATGTGTTTTTGATGCATCTGGCTGATGTAATCACCCCTAACTAAAAAGTTATTTTCGCTAACTTTAGGGCGCTAATCATAAACCTTAGTTCCGATAACGCATTAAACCGACATGGTATTTAGTGGAATCTAATGCCAATGTATTAAAATAAATTGGCGCATTAGAATTTATCTGGAAAAATTAATTTCGGGGACATTAAGTGCACTAAAAGTTTTTATCATTAATCAAAAAAAAAATTAGCTCTGCTACTAGCACATTAGGAGATTAGAGGAAGTGTTCTCTGTGCTGCAGGTGATGAATGAAAACAGCTGATTGTTTAGAACATCAGCCAAAAACAGAACAGGCCTGATAGGATACTTGCTTTATCGCCTATTATCTGCTGTTTTACTCTTTATAAATGCATATTCCTAAAAAGGTTTTAGATTCTTGCTTCAACACACACAAAACGCCCAACAAATAAAAACAAAATATGTATATTGCCTGTAAATTTGCAAACTTAATGTTCAGAATCTGACCTCACTGCATGAGACCCATTCATTCAGCAGTACTAAAGATTGTTTAAGTTGTAACTGCCATATTTCTTTTCAAGTATGATTATTGCATCTTTTCCATCTCTTCCAAACATGCATCGCTGTCATGTTGCTGCAGGCCATATTGAGCCTCCTGCTCCAACCTGCAGCAGATTGCTGTCACAGCATGCATCAGGGAGAAACTTCCTCCGTAGCTGTGGAGTTTGGCCCACATCGCCTGTGAAAACACAGGGACACACAGGAGGGCCTCAGGGGCACTTCAACTGGCCCAGTCCAAACATGCAAGATACTTTTACGAGCCTGAAGAGCAACCAGATTTTAGGAAATCTACCGTCAAAAGTCGCCTGCAAAAACCTTTAACTGCACCACTTCTCGGCCTGAAAACCAGGGACACACCAATCCACGTTTTTCACTTCTGATACAGATACCTGAGGCTTAGTATCGTCCAGTGCAGAAAAACAGTGCTGAGATGACTTTACAAAAACAGACATATGCTATGTACTGAATTACAAATGAGGCTGCACAGTGGCGCAGTTGGTAGAGCTGTTGCCTTGCAGCAAGAAGGTTCTGGGTTCGATTCCCGGCCTGGGGTCTTTCTGCATGGAGTTTGCATGTTCTCCCTGTGCATGGTGGGTTTTCTCCGGGTACTCCGGTTTCCTCCCACAGTCCAAAAACATGACTGTCAGGTTAATTGGCCTCTCCAAATTGCCCCTAGGTGTGAGTGTGTGTGTGTGCATGGTTGTGTGTCCTGTGTGTCTCTGTGTTGCCCTGCGACAGACTGGCGACCTGTCCAGGGTGACCCCGCCTCTCGCCCGAAACGTTAGCTGGAGATGGGCAGCAGCACCCCTCCCGACCCCACTGAGGGACAAGGGTGCAAGAAAATGGATGGATGGATGGATGAATTACAAATGTATTTGAGAACTCTGCACCAGTACGGGACATTTAAATACACCAACAGCTTCACAAGCTTGGTCAAATCTTTAAAAACAACTCAACTTCAATTTGTTCAGACAGCTGATGTAAAATAAACAATAAAGAAACCGAAACTGACAAAAATAATAGATTGACTACTTTGGTGAAACATGTGAAAGATAAACTGCAACCAGCCTTACAAATGGTTCAGAAAGAGCAATTAGGAATCATAAAAAATTATGTAAAATAAATGATAAAGTATGATGTTACTCACAGCACAAACCATAGAGCTAGACTGAACAGATCCGCCCTCATGGATTCACCGATCTGCAATTTTTTTCAATACATAGTTCTCATGTGACGTTACACTTCGTGAACTTCCGTGAATGGCAGTTGCTATGACAACAACAAGCAAACCTCAAGCTTAGAACCAGCCCTCGCTTCATTCCTAACTTATAAACAATAAGTTTAAGTACGTTTCAAATGACACTCAGTTACAATTTGAGTTCTCTGTCCACCTATGTGTAATACTAAGATAAATATCAGATATTTACTGTAGCACTTACTGCTGAACTAGCAAAAGTAGCTTAGCAAATGTAGCTTTTATTTGCTAGCTAAGATTTGCGAGCTATTGTCACACTGACAGCACCATGTCATTTACCCAGAGTGCATTGCCTACATGACCCTGCCAATCACCAGAACCTTGTTGTTCATCTTGTTTGTACGTCTTGTACAAAGTCGTTGAAACGTTGAATTTGTGCTTTTATGGATTTCAGGACTGAAGCTCCTCCATGGTGTACGCCCTCTTCGTGTTCACCAAGTGGTGAACTGAGTCGTAGTATGAGATCAGAGGCAGCTTGTCCACATTGTCTGACATGTTTTTATTCTACGTCTCATACGGGTCGATCCTGACAGCAGCCATTTTGTTTCTGTATCATTTTCTCACACATTAGTTAAGAGTGTCAACATGTTTTTTGTTGGTCTGGAAGCAATGGGGGCACTATGCATTCCATTTGCCTACCAAGATGGCGCGAATCACTTCTGGTTCAGACTTATGGGAACCAATTAGTATCAGATCTTTGCATCTCAGCCTGAAATCCGATGTTTTCATTGCTCCATGTTCCTGTTTCGTATCAGAATGAAGACGCAGCTCAGCGTTGTAGAGGAAACAAAGAATCTGTTTGTGTTTACTAATTATCATCAGAGCAAATTCTCCTCCATCACTGGGAGGAATACAGGAGTATGTCGAGAGTACAAAAAGCCCCTCGTATCCAAACATCGTCCATGTGAAGTGTTTTGGCTGTGAGGGCAGATTCCCCGCTTGTCCATCTCCTGGGAGAGAGAGGGGCGGTAAGTGTTTACAACTCCAGCTACATCTGCGCTTCATTACCGTTAGTCAGCTGTGGACGAGAGCCTCAGAGCAGCTTTAACTCTTTCACTGCTGCAAACATCTGCACTGCCAGTCGCAACAGGAGCAACAGGAAGCAGGAGACATGTGGCGTGTGTGTTTTAGGAAGGCTGACAGATATTTAGAGACTTGTTGATCAGTGTTTCTTCAGGAAAACGTCTGATGAGTTGGAAACGTAAAGGTGATGCAATCAGGAGCCAATTGTGAGAGAAAAGGAGTCAGGTGATTAAATGCCCCCCGCTGACCTCTGATTAACAAGCCTGGGTTACAAAACAAACCAACAAAGAGCCTTGAAAATCTACAAACTGTGGCAGGATAGTACATTATACAACCGCCCCTCCCCCACTTATTGATGCTTCTGTTACAGATTTCCAATTTATGTTTCCAGTTCAGTGCTTTTGAAGCCGGGTTGTAATGAGAATGGTTAAAAAGTCATTATTTTACCTGTACAGGAAAACCCACTGATGAAATGTTTTTATTTTTTTTACTTAAATTAGAACTGGTGATCAATCGGTTTTATTGATTCATTGAATTTTTGGTTTATGAAGATAAAATTTTTGGAAAATCTGGATTTTTTTTTTTTTTTTTTTTACCAGTTCACTCCTTAGTTTTCTGTAGTTCATCAGCGCGCAGAAGGCGGCCATCTTGTTTGACAAGCGTGTTTTACAGCTTCATTTATTTGGACTTTGAATTCAGATCAACTCTCAGACTGAATATTAGCACCAGGCTAAGATTTTTTTTTTTTCATGACAAGAATACAGTCGTAATATTAAGAGAATCAAAACACTTACACAAAAAAATAAAACATTAAAATGAGGAATGTTGAGCATCTTGTGAAGTGTCGCTTTTAGAGATAAGGAAATACTTTTAACACATTAGTATCGAATCATTATCATTAGCAGGACTTTGAAACAACTGAATCTATTTTGAGGAAAACGACAAAGTCATGTTTGATTTGATAGCTATAGAAACTTTTTTCGCATTAAAACAACTTTTTCTGGCAAACTGCATCTTTCCTCTGCTAATATTACAATTACTGTCTGGTAATTAAAGCTTTCTTGTGGCTCTGATGCTGTGTTATGCAGCTTTCAGACAAGATGGTTGAAATAAAAGCCACTTTTTGAAAATATTTTCTGGCATTTGTAAATTCTTTTGTCAGAAAAAAAATGATTAGAATTGGAACTGGTTTGAAAACATCTTTCAGCTTCAGTTACTTTGTTACATCTATATGTGTAGCTGCTGTTTGTTTCACTGAAAGCTGATGACTTGAACCGGGAGGTTTTTTTTTAGAAGAGTCTTTACCATCAGCGTCACTATGACAACAGACACATTTTGCTAACAGTGTGCTACTTGAGGAAACGCTGAACTGTCCCTTTAAGAGCAGAGTCCTGAAGCTTTCTAGGGTCCGTTCCACAAAGGCCGAAAAGCAGCAGGTCGGTTCGTAGAGATGGTGGAAAGCAGGGGAACAGAGTGGTTCACACAGCCTTTATCCGCGCGGCGACCGGCGCTCTGCTCGGCAGACTTGATCTCCTCTCCGGAGTTCCTGAGCATGTCTTTATTTTTAGCCGGAACATGGAGGATCGGGCCCGTTTGGGGGTTTAAAGCTCTAACGGGAGTCTTGAGACTTCAGACCTGAACGCAGTTCTGCATCTGCTTGAGGGTCAGCGGCTGGGCCCGGTCCCACGCCCTCCCCTGGTCCGCTCACCCATCTTTGGCCTGCTGCTGGTGCACCAGCCTCTCTGGGGATGAAATCACTGTTTCCCTGGAGAACCCAGAAACGGAGCGGCCTTCCAGCAGAGCCATCTGAAACTTTTCCATCGCGGCCTCTTGGGGAGACGCTGTGCTGCAGTTTTTAGCTGCTGCTTTATCTCATTTGTGAACAGATTATTCTTAAGCAAAAGCCAAAAAAGAAGTCTTAACCTTTCAAATCAGGAACTCCATGTGTCTTCATTCATTAAAAAAAACAAAACAAAGTGTGTCAAACTCGAGGCCCGGGGGCCAAATACGGACCCCAATACTTCTTATGTGGTCTCCAAACTCCAGAGCAGTAATGTCCAAACTTTTTGTCTCACAATTTTAGTTTTAAAAACTAAAACTACCAAAATGTTTTCATTGTTTTACCTACTCAACAATTAACATGAGCTCTTTTAATTAAACAAATAATCAGATTTCTTTGTATGAATTGGATCATAGATCCAAAACTTGAAATGTTTTTTCCTTGTTTGCTTATTATTTTGGGCTTAATGGAAGAAAAAACTAAACAACAAAAAAATAGTCCAGGGGCCTCACATATTTAGCTTTCAACAGATGTGCGTCTAAATATTATTTTGTCTATCAAATCAAATCAGTTTTTATCTGTATTCTGCCAAATTACATTAATGTGAAAAAAGTTAAATGTTATCTAACTCTAAGAATTACTAATTGAATGCAGAGACGCCCATTTATTTGGTTTTATTGATACATTGAGCCACTGCAGGCCCTTTGAGTGGATTCCGGGTCTTGATGTGGCCCCCGGTGAACCGTATAGAAAGTGGTTGATGTAAATCAAGACGGCTCCTTTGTGTGATTTGCTGTCAAGCTGGGAGTGTCGCATCTACTCTGCATTCCTTAACCTGCGTCATATATCTAAATATAAGCATGGAGCGTGCTGCCTACAGTGGCGACCATCCCTTAGCCAGGTAATTTGACACACACAGAGGGTTTTGTATTTTGCCTGCTTTGTTTTTCAACTGCTCAGCAAATGTCAGCGAGCAAAAACCCCAGCAGACGCTGGGAGAGGCGTCCTCTTCACAGCGAGGTATCCCCGACCTCCAGACCTCTGCAGGTTTACTCGCAGCATCCCCGCGGTAAATCCAAAGCTAATGGTTGTCATAGTGACGATTGTAAAGACTCTTCTTTAAAAAAAAAAAACGAAATTCCCGCTTCAAGTGCATCAGTCAACGCTTGGCTTAACGGCCACAGATGAGCTTTAGTGGGAAACGAGTAGCAGCTACAGATTTAGATGCAACAAAGTGGCTGCAACTAAATGTAAAATAGGGTTTAAATCAGTGTTTTTCAACCACTGTTCCGCGGCACACTAGTGTGCCGTGAGTGATCGTCAGGTGTGCCGTGGAAATTATTCAATTTCACTACGGTACCGTATTTTCCGGACTATAAGCTGCTACTTTTTTCCTAAACTTTGAACCATGCGGATTGTAGCCCGCTGTGGCTTTGCTGTATATTTTTCTTCAACCACCAGGGGGCTCTCTAGCAGGAAGTGAATCATTAGAAGTCAAAATTGTAAATCAAAGAAGAACGGCTAATTTTCATTTAGAACAAGCACATGCTAGCAGCAGGCACGACGGAGAAATGTTTTCAAACTCGTATCATACAGCTTTTAAGTTGAGGGCTGTCGATCTGGCACTACAGGAGGGAAATAGAGCCGCTGCGTTTAAGCTCGGTGTGAACGAAACCATGGTTCGGCTTTGGAGACGGAGTGCTGCGTCCTTAATATTTGCAGCAGATTTATTAGGACGCAGCCCTCTGCTGGGTCCTTATGGAAAACCGGAAGCAGCTTCCAGTTTTTTTTGTTTTTTTTGTTTTGTGTTTTTTTTAATTAAGGTGCTAGTATGGTGCGCTCTATAGTCCGAAAAATACGGTAATTGGTTTTAAAAGATTTTTTGAAAATGAATTATCTGCAAATAATGCCATCTTCGAGTGTCTGCTGTAGCAGTGACTAGCGGCGTAATCATGTAATTTTCTTACCACTAGATGGCAGTAGGTACAGAGCATTTTACATTACAACAAGAGAATTAGTGATGCATGAATGTTACAGGTAGCGGTGAGAGCATCGTATCTAGCAAGACTGTGATGACAGTGATGGAAAAGACAGTGAAGCTCAGCAGTAGTTGGAAAGAACATGAGTCCATTTCCCACAACATATCTGTGTGAAGTGAGCTTCTCAAGCCTGGTTACTATAAAAACTAAAACCAGAGAGACTGAGAGATGTTGAGGAAGAGCTTTGTCTTTCTTCAATTTCTGCCAGGAAATCAGCTGTTTTCATCCAAACATGCACAGGTTTCACACCAGGTGGGTAAAATACACAGATATTGACATTTTGTACATGTAACTCTTCATATTGTAGCTGAATATGAAGTGAAATGTTTCCCAAATATTATTGCTTCTTTCAGAATAAGAATTATTTTCTGTATTCTGGCTATAAGAATGCTTGTGGATTAGTTTGTAAAACACTTTGACGTTTTCTACAACTTCTTTAAATTTAACACCACAGTGTTGTGGCTGTTCAGGTGTATTTTTGAAGTGGATATGTTAAGTGCAATTTGAAATAAGAAATGTAAAATGTGATAAATAAATTTTTGTGTTTATTTGATTCCTATTCAAGAGACTTTGATAAGAATGACTATATATAGGCGGCTACAGAGTATCTTTGTTTCCATTTTTAGTTGGTGGCGTGCCTCGCGATTTTTTCAATTAAAACAGTGTACCTTGACTCAAAAATGGTTGAAAAACACTGGTTTAAATGACATTAACATTGGTGTCATGCAGGGATGCACCGATCCACATTTTTCACCTCCAATACAGATATCTGAGGTTCAGCATCGGCTGATGCAGAAAAACACTGGAAAATTGACTTAAAACTAGGAGGGCACTGATTGTTTTAGTTTTCTTTTAAAGATCTGTAGTCATAGATTGGACAGGAAACTACAATTGTTGCACCCTGTTTTTATTAAACATAAATGAACTGAATTACAAATTAATTTGATAATTCTGCACCGTTACATCACACTTAAATACACCAACAGCTTTAAACATGTAAAAACAACTTTCATTTGTTCAGTCAGTGCAATTAGCCGAACAACAACGTAAAATAAGCAATAAATAAAATGAAACTGACAAAAACAAACTTCAAATGGCTCCGAAAGTGAAATGAGAAATTCTAAATATAATGTAAAATAAATGATGAAGCATGGCGTTACTTGGAGCATAAAGCGCAGAATTAAAATGATTAGATCCACCCACATTGTCACCGCTACCCAATCTAGATATTATTAATAATATCGCCCCAGTTTTACCTGTCAGATCAACACTGATATGTTTCAGATCATGAAACTAATGTTTGCCTGAAACGGAGAGAACATGAAGCATGAATCAGTTTTCAAAAAGTAATCAGACTTCATAAAGTAACTATGATTAAACTGGTCTGACTTATGGAACCTGATCTTTTGAAGTAGTCCAAAAGATCTCATCGACTCTTTCCTTATTTAAGTCTACCATGAAAATCTAGATTTTCTAATTGTTGTTTCAGTTCCTTATCAGGAATGTTTGAGTTCTGATCCAAACTGGGACCAGTGCCTGTTTAGCGCCAGTTTTGTTTCCACTTTCACTGCACCAAAAATGGGTTTTCTCCCACCAGAAATAAACAACATTTATTGATGCAGCAGTAAAGAAATCCCTTCATCAGGATCTGCAGGTTGTTGGAGAATGACGGCCGATCAAAACGTTTGCTCTGGGTTACTGGCTAAACTACAAAAACAGACAAAATAAACGGAAATGTTTTCTGATACAGGAAGTTTTAAATTATTCACGAGGTTGTAGCATTTTGTATAAATTATGTAATAAACTAACAAGCAATAGTCAAGGTTACAAAACGGTTTATTTATGGGTAAAAACATGAATTTATTGGTTGAAACAACAACAACAAAAAATCAGCTTTTAGCCTACATAAAGGTTCCTTCTGAAGTATTTTCTTGAGCTCCTGCTCTGCCTCCAGCGTTCACCACACTGACCCCATCAGGTCGGGGCGATTTGATACTTAGGAGCTTTGTGTGTTTAGTCGTCCAGCTAGAAAATGGAGCCCAGGCGGCCGTTGCTCTCATTTGGCCTCCATGACGGTTTTTCTTCACTCCTGTGAATTGTCTCGTTTTCCCCCTGAAATGAAACGGATGTGCTGAGTGTTTTCCAGGGTTTTTCTTCTGTCAGCTTTCTGTCCAACATGTCCTAATTCCTAGCAGGGCTCTCCTCTTTCAGCCAGTAATCATGTCTGTCCTGGTTTTCCTCTGTCTTCGAAGGGAACAGCAGCCATGGACTGAGGAAAAACGGCCGGGGTTTAGATTAATATCACAGCTCAACAGGTGACCCTTGACCCCCTCCGTCCCTCCTCCAATCTCTCTCTTTTCCTCAGTTTATCTTTATCGCTTTGTCCCTCGCTCGCAGAGACCAACAGTTCTCCTGTTTCTGTAATGTTCTTGGTTTGTCTCTCTTGTAAATCTCCATCTGATTTTTATCATCTCAGTAATCCTCTCTTCTTCTTTGGTGAACTAATGTAAACATCCACAGTCTGAGTGTAGTGGATGGATTTATTTTCCCTCTTTTTACAGCATTTCATTCAGCCTTTTAATCTGTTCTTTCTGAAACAATAATCATTTTTCTCTTACTAACCAAGCGTTAGGACTCTTGGCCCATGCAGCTTAACAAAATGGCTCCTACTTAATATTTTCTTCCCTTCAGCAATTTGACTTCTTAATTCAATTGCATTCATTGTTTTTGGCTTTGTTTAAGAATAAAAGCTAATAATTATTCAGTTTGTGTAGAGAATACATATAAATTACGTTTTAAGTCTTATTTTTGTGAATATTATGTGATGTTTTTGTTGTAGTGCTACTATAAAATTTAACTACTTTTTGTGCACAAGTGTGAACATTTCCACAAAACCGCAGATAAAAAAAGATACGTTCAGATATAGATTGGAATATATCTGTGAATTATTCAAAACTTTAGAATTTCTTTTGATTTATTATGTAATGTAATGCTAAATAAAACCCACCTGTTTGTAGTCGATGGTGTAAATGGAAGACCTTTATTTAGATTAGTGATTAAAACGACATTAAAGAAAGATGTTGCATGTTTGAGAGGAGCGACACGTGCAGCTTTCTGATTATTAACTAATACTAGAATGTATAAAATACGACTCAGGAATAATTTCCTTCATCTCAACAAAGTGAGATGAGATTTTCCAAAATCCATCAAAAATTAAAATCCATTAATGTGTTCACATGTTTGAACCTTTAACAGACACAAGTACAGAGGTAAAGATTTCAGGTTCATCTTGTCTGACTTACTTCACCGTATCTGGACAATAATGCCTATTGGCCCGGTTCACACAAACATGGAGACGCTTTGAGAAGCTGCAAATGGATTGTTGGTGAGGAAAAAGGAGGGATACGCTTACGCATGTCTCTATGTTTCAGTTAAATTTTAAAAATAATCTGAAGAAAAAGTAAATTCTGTCAAAGAAATGAGTTACATCTGTTTTTAAAACAAATTTAGCCTGGGACTCCTTTAGCCGTGCAGCAAATCTTCTTCTTTTGACTCCTGACCTTAAACAGCAGTGAGGATGGTAATCCCAGAGATCGTCCATCCGTCCGTTCATCCGTCCGTCCGTCCGTCCGTCCATAGACATCGTAATCCATTTTATTTATAGTTTCAGTTTTGTGTGGTTTTATTTCTGTTTTATTTATTGTTCTTGGTTTTATTTAGGATATTTAAAATGTCTTCCAGTTCCAGTGTTAAGAGTTCTTTACAAAGTTAAAGTTTATTGGTCTTTGAGAGGATGAACTGACGTCATTATCAAATGGAAGTGGTCACAAAACAACATTATTATTTATCCAACAATCATCCAGCCGTATTTATTATCATGACAACAGGTTTAGTTGTTACCAGTTAATCTGCTGGTTGTAAAGTCTGAACCATCTCTCCCTGCTTTCTAAACACCTGGCAACGAGCTAAATGTCAACAATTTCTTTACTTTATACAAAAAAGTTCTCAACTGTTGGTTATTTTATCACTTATCTGTGTCTGGATTAAGGTTCAAACAAAAAGATATTGTGAAAAAAAAAATCTTTTTCATTAACTTTCCAAGCTGCAGTAAACGACAGTAGTTACGATGCATTGGTGACTATATATTTATCAGACATGTCTCGCTTTAGGGTGAGTGTTTGGTCGGAGAGGCAGTTTGTGTTTTGCTCTCAGCGTGCTGCTCGGTTAGTGCGATCCTGTGAGGGTGTAAGTGTAAGGTCAGCGTGAGCCTGCAGAGAAAAGCCGCCTGCGTGGAGGCAGAGAGGAAGCGGAGTGAATCACTGACCCTTACGGTCTTCTCAAACCCTCCTGCCTCTGTCCAAGGTGCTGGAACACTTGGCATAACTCTCCTCTTCCTCCTACTCAGAACCAACTCGGACTCTGCTCTGCATACGAGCGCTATGAACCCAAACCCTCAGGACCCCTTCGGCATGAACCAGCAGATGGGCCGAGGTCCTCCGCAGCGCAATGGTGAGAGTAACACACACTTACTCACTTCAGTTTTTACTTTCTGTTGTTTTTATTCATTTTATTTGACTGTATTTTCATGTGAGAAACTCCTTCGACCTCACTTTTTTGTACTTTATTTTCGGTGTATAGTTTAAAATTTCAGAGCCTGCAGATATTTTCTGCTCCACCGCTTCGAAATAAGAAATTACCCCAACAGCTAAAAAAAAAAAAACCCTAAAATAAACACATTTATTTTTTCTTCTCAGTTTCAGATACTAAACAGATATTATGAATTATCAGAAACATCCAGAGTGAAACTGCATTCCATTAGAAACATCCTCCTTAAACGTTTTTGTTCACAAAATCTAAAATTATTTGAATGAATCAGTAATGCTTTTAAAATCTTCAAACAAACATTTTAATTTGAGTCAAAGTTGTGTTCAGGCAGTAATACATTAAGTAGCATTGCACCAGAGTATTTCAACTTCCCAAGCTGCATTTTCATGTGAATATTTTATATATATTTTCTGGCAATAAATAATAAGTGAAAAAGTATTGCTGATTATTTTCTCATTTATTTCATCCTGAAGTCCAACAAACTGAAATCAGCCAGTTAGCTAGTGAGGCTGTCTGCTCTGTTGCTAGCCTGAAGCCCGCTGCTTTACAGGCTCACTGAATATTACATTTTTATGAACAGTCGAGTTTATCCTTCTTCAAAGAAAGTCAAATTTACAGAATTTGACCTGAGTTTGGTTGGACTTCAATGGCAAAGTTATGAACCCTTAAACGTGAAAACCTGGAATACATTTCTGATCATGATGTCGAACAGAAAGGCTAGAAATCAGGTGAGGGACCGAGTCCTTTAAACTGGATCCAAAATCTCCTCTTTTTTTTTTTTTACCACAAGATGTATGTTGGAAGATTTAAGTAACTTTTTAAAGTTCAAGTATACTTCTGTGTCAAATTATTTCACAATTACAGCTCCTCTTAGATCAGGGTTTTAACCTTGACCGAAGTTGATGACTGATGCTAATCGAGTTTAACAATTATGGCATAAAAATAATAATAAGATTTCTGTATCCAGATTTTAGCACTAATCCATGTTTGTCCCATAAAAAGAAATGAAACGGTTATTTTCCAAACCGAACTCCATCATTATGTTGTTTTGTGATTTGTGGAACACAAAATAATAAATATTTTCAACCCACATGTGCAGAATGCCTCAGAGCTGTCAGAGGAATCTATAAATCTGGGGAAAGGCTGGAAAGTGAACCACAGCACGCTCGGCCTTGCATGTGTTTCCTGCTGTCAGACAAACTTTCTGTGTGTTTTGTCTTTTGTGTGAGAGAGTGTAAACGACCATGAGGAGCAGGGCAGACATCACATGTTATACCATGAAAGAGTAGGTGGAATGTTATCGGCGGGTCACGCAAACCGCCGACCAGGACAGGAAACAGCCATCTGGAAGGAATTTCTAATTTTACGGAGAAATTTTTGCCGCATATTCAACATCTTATCTCTAAAATCAACTGCAGTGGCGTTCGGCTTGCAGGCAGCTCCGATGGTTGTTATCATCCAGGTTTATGGTGTTTGTGTTTCTGTTCTTCTGGTCACTGATTAACAGAGAACACAGTCCATCCAGGCAGCTTCTCTCTCTGCTGGTCCACACATCTCCAAACCTAGAAATCTAAGAATCCCAGTTTCTGTTTTAGTTCCCGGGACAAACCTCAGAGATTTTCAACCTTTTACTTTTTCTGACATTTCCTCTGTCGCTTCCCAGATAACCCTCCTTTATTTCAGCACGTTCAAACAGGATGTTACCTTAAGAATGAGCTTCTGCCAGTCCGTCTGAATCGAACCTGTTCAGGGAAATGAATCACAGGATGGTGTGTGAATGGGTGACCTTAGACCCAGGTGGAAGTGCCGGTCTGTCAGTGTTCAAACAGTCGATGGAATCAAAAACGAAACACGCTCTTTTTGTTTTACTAACAAAAGAAAACTAATTAATGGTCTTACTTAGAAGTTTTCATCTCTTTAAACATTAATGGTGACTTTACTGCCACCTACTGGCCTAATGTGATTATTTAATTGCTTTTTTGTTAAAAGCAGAATAATACCAGATATCTTTTTGTAGTAAAAGTGTGGATATTTTTTCCCATCTGTATTTTTACTGTAGATTCAGATTAGTACAAACATTGTTGGACTCTTCTTCACATCCTCGCCTTTCTGAACAGCTACAGCAAAAACTGACTGACTGCCACGAAGTGAAACAGAACGACACAGGAAGTCATTCCTGCACTGACACTTTATAACCGCAGCCTCTGACTGAACTCTTTCAACCTCAATGGAAATATCCTCACATTCTTTCTTTTTAAATCTTCAAATTTATTTTTTATTTACTTCTAGTAAGGTTCCTGGTTTGTAATGTTGAGAATTTTTCCTGAGGGGAACAATAAAGTATTTCTGATTCTGTTTTTAGTCCAAAGGATGTTCCTAAAAAAAAAAAACAACCTTCCTGATTAGAAAACCAGGAATGCTAAAAATGTATTGGTACATTTTGACGGCCATGTTTCTCTTGTGAGTTGCAGGGAAATGAGATCAGGACGGCATCTCTGAAGATTACATCCAGCATCAAATCACTACATTTGTAATTTGCTTGGTTTCTCGGTGCAGATATGCTTATTAAGCACAATCCATACCGTTTCAAACAGGTTGAGTTCAGAGGCTCAGGATTTCAGACGCTAAATATGTTTGGGATCAAACAAAATGACAAGATTCTTAGAAAGGTTGTGGAGTCAAAATCTGAAGTTTCTCAAAAAATAAACTTACAATTTAAAGTAGAGATACTCAGAAAACATACTTAAGTAGAGTACTCGAGTAAATGTACTCTGCTGCTTTTCACTGCTGGCTACATGCAAATTTCAACACGTGAAAAATCTCAACAGTTTCTTCAGAATGTGTCGATATAAGTCAGCAGAAAAAATCCAGTCCTTTAAAAGTAAAGAATAGTAATGATTTAAACAGATCTCAGTGCGTTTTCACACCTGATGGCTCCGTAGACTCGATTTAGGACAAAATTGCAACATTTGTTGCATTTTCAGCTGCTGCGGTTCGTTTTCACTTCACTACGTCAAACAAACCAAAATAATTGGAAAACATGTTCCCCCCGTCGCCTGTGGGGGCGCTGCACCAAGAACCAGTGAAGGGAACCACACAAAAATCCTCTGAAGACACTGAGCGCAACTTCCTTCTTCAGGAATGTAAACAAAAATGTAGTGGCGTCAGATTTTAGCGGTTGGAGGATTTCTCTTTAGCTTTTGGTAAAAGACCATGAGCCACTCTTCTGCTAGTGCGTTTATTTTGGTTGGATTTACCCAGAATGCCCTGCTCTGTAGTTTTGAAGTGGTCTCTAGTCTGCACCAAAGTTCACTTCAACCAAACCGAGACCGAGGTTTGTAGGTGGAGTGGAGTTCGCATTAGAGTTCGCGTTCACACCTTCCCAAACGAACCGGACTTTCCAGCCCAACGGACTGGAGTTGGGTTAAAGCGGACTGAACAGGGATGGTGTGAATGGACCCTTAATATCACTCTGTGAGAAACAAAGGCAGCTCTTGTTGGAGAGCGAGCGGCACTTCCTCACGAGCTGAAGCGTGAGCGCGCCGAGCTGCAACGCCCCGGGGCCTCGTTGACACCTCTCAGGGTTCTAGCCGGTTTGGAATGGTGTTAAGCCCCGGCTGATTAAAGAAGCAGCTAACTAGAAATTACGGCACTGACTCACTCTGCCCTCTGGGAGGAAACACCTCCAGTTCTGCTACACTCTCTGATCTCCCTGCCTCTGGGAAATGAGCGGAGATCTAACGTTCGACCCCGCAGCTGCCAGGCTTTTGGTTGGTGCAGACCATGTTTTAGCATTTATTACCTCCATATTGAGCTCTTTTCTGCCAAGGACACAAGCCAGCCATTTTCCATCCCAGTTGTCTTGCTTCCTCCTAGTTGCAAGTGTGAACAACAGTGAATAAACACGGTGGAAGGGGGCCTGAGGGCTTTAGTGGTGCCAGTTTTGTATCGCCTCATTGTCCCATCTGCAGCAGAGGCAGAAAGGGAAGTGTCTGAAATGAAAGACTGATTTTATGCACTGCAAAAACACCAAATCTTACCAAGTATTTCTGTTTAGTTCTTGTGCAAATACCTTGGTACATTTGAAATAAGACTAAACTAACGTTCAAGTAACTTTTCAACGAGATAAAGGAGTTTAAGTCGACAACTCCTTTGATACTGATGAAAAAGTGCCAGATCTGACATATTATTTCACTTATGATAACATAAGTGAAATAATATGGGGAAAATGTCTTGTTACAGTCCACCAGTTGAACTAGTGTTTTCATCAATATTAAAGCTGTAGTTTTGTTTACATATTTGTTAAAATGATCATTATGTCGTGACGGTTTAACATAAGACAAACAATCTGTGAAAAACTCAACCTCCTCTGCCTTCTCCCAGTGCTCCCAGTACAAACTGCAAAAAACACACCTCTCATTCAGAAACAACCAATCAAGGCCAGGAGGTGGGTCTTAGCGCTGTCAATCATCCTCATGCTCACAACCTCCCATCTTTGCTACACTACAGCTGATTAACCACAACATGGTCTGCTACCAATGCTAAGGCTAGTTAGCATAGCCACTGATAACCGAGCATAAACGGTTTTCCTGTAATAAGTTGTTTTTCCACCATTTGTACTTTGAGCAGCGCGTACAGGGGGTTGATTGACATGGTGACAGTTTTAATAGATATGGAAAAAACATTCTTATAACATGCTGAAGCTTTAAGGAATTATTGACTTAAAACAAGCTCCTATATCTTGCTGAAAAGCTGCTTCTAAGTTAGCTTGGTCTTTTTTCAAACTAGAACAAACATGTCGGGTAAGATTTTGTGTTTTTGCAGCGATGGAGGAAGAAGGAAAGAGCAGTTAGGGGATCAAAGGAGGAAAATCTGATTTATTTCCTAACAGAAGTTTTGAGCAGGAAATATTCATCAGAATCAACCAAATGAAAAGCTAAACCAAAATTAACCTGCAATAAAGAGGAAGAATGTTTTCTTTGAAGCAGAAAAACAGAGTTTCTCTCCGTTTTCGTCTTTCTTTGATGTCCGGACCAACATTCCTCATCTTTGATTAATGACGGCGTGCCAGCTGCTCGGTACCAGTTAGCATGTTAGCATGCTGCTCCTGTCAGGGCGCTGACTGCTGACCCAGACATGGTGGCATTCTTTTCAGCAGGTGGTTCTAATTAAGCATCCTCTAATCTTCCTCTGCTCTGGTTTGCTTTATGTCTTCCATGCTGTTGTTCATGGAGGCTGGCATGCAGCTAGTGTCAACGAGGCCGACGTAGACGGCAGCGGAGACGGTGGGTTCACATTTCTTACCCCCTTTCCAATATAATTGAGATGTTTTTTGTTTTTGTTAATTTGCGTGTTTCTCCCTGCAGTTTTTTCCTTTCCTGCTCTGCCGAACGAGGAGAATCTGATGGGCGTTGGGAAACCTTTCCCCAAGCAGCTGTGGGAGGCCAAGAAGGTAACGAGGTTTTACTGCTTCACATCGAATCGTTTTACTGCTGCCTGCAGGAAACAAACAAAAAAATGTTTTAAAATGATTCTGTCTTCCCTCAAGAAGAATTTAAGTCATTTGCTGAGCAGATTTTTGGTGAAATGTTAGTAATTACCAAACATAAACCACAAAATGTCATGTTTATTTATACATCACTTTGATCAAAGTGCTGCGCATCAAATAAAACGCAGGGTAAAAACTATTTAAATTCCTGCAAACAATCAAATCTCCTGCTTAGTTAAAAGCAGAGGAATGAAAGTGGTGAGTTTTTAACTGGTTATTCCAAACAAATTGATTGTTTATTTAAATAGGACACATACAAGAAACGGATCAAGACAATCTAATTCCTGCATCACAATATTTATAGCACAGCTACTTCAATAGAAAGGCCTTTGAATGAAATGTTAAAACCGATACAGTAGAAAGGTCGAAAATAGATGTAAAACAATGTTTTTAAAGCCACTGAATCAAGTGAAACATCTTGATTGTCCATGTTGTCACAAAAAGTGTTTTTATCCTCTTCATAAAATCAAGTTTTTTATGATTTTTGTGTTTTTAAATGTATCTCAGTAATTCTAAAGATTTTCTTGGTGATACTGAGATTTATTATTACGTCTGAGATGAGTTAGTGTAATGTAAAAATAATAATAAAAAAATAAACATTTTGGCACTCTTCAATATTTTCTGTTCTAAAAAACCTGGTTTTCATCATTTACTTTTATAAAAATGATATTAAACTTACAGATATGAGCATTAAGCTTTAAAATATTCCAACATTTTCAGGCTTTTCATCCACCCCTCCTCTGACTGCACCATAGTTGAGCTTTTTTAAAATTTTGAATCTGAAAAATGTAAACTCAGTATTAGGGTAATCATAGACTGGATCTGCAGTAGCAGTCAGTCTGGCAACTAATCTAAAGAGGCCTCTGACTGAAGAGGACATGCTAACAGCTCCGTTTCCAGACAGAAGAGATGATAATCCAGAGTAGTTTGGATGACATCAACAGTTGTTAGCTCTGCTAATCCAGCTCGTTTGCTTTTGCCGCTCCTCTTTGAATCTTCCTGGTCGCGTGTTTAGAAAGCCGGACGGAGAGACGTTTGAACTTCCTCCTCTCTCTGCTCTGCATCCAGGAAGTCTCTGTTTCAAATCCTCTGGAATTTGGGGTCATAGTTCATATATTAGTTGAGCCTTTGAGATGCTAATCAGCTTCTCCCAGTTGTATAAACGACACCTTGTTGCTATGGTTTCCCACCATAAAACGTGTACCAAAGTAATAGGAAGGTAATAAGAATTTATTAATTATTTTGTGTAACGGGGCATGTCTGTTTCATTGCTGACCAGACGTCAGCAGGTTTAAGTTCATGATTAGAAACATGTTTGTAAGCCTCGCTGTGGTTTGTTTTGACTGGACCAGTGTGGAGCTGTTTGGGTTTTACACCTACTGCTAACCTCTTACCACCTGTGAAGCACAGCAGTGGGGGCATCATGATATGGGCTTGTTTAAAAACAGCTGAACTTTGACCCAAATCGAGTCATTCTGTAGTGGAGCGAAATTTATCCAAACATTGTGAGACGGAGACTGCTGAGAGTTATTGCTGTTGCTGACTCATGGGGTGTACTTAGTTTTTCAGGCTGTGATTTAAAGCTTCAGCTTTATGCATTTATGACAGCGTGGAATCTGTGTGTTTTATACACTTTAGATTGGATTTAACTCATTTTACAGCCTGGTAAACACCAAGTCCATTTTAATTCTGATACCTAAAACCTCAGAACTGGCAGAGGGTGTACTTTCTTTTTATAGACTGTTTTTTTTTTCTTCTCTTTTTACATTTTCCTCTTTGCTTTTCTTTTTCCCTCTTTTCCTTTTAACAATTTTTTTCTGCTTCCCTTTTTTTTCCTTTGTTCTTTTTTCACTCGTTTGTTTTTCTTATTTTCTTTTTTTAATGAGAAATATCACCAGAGCTATAAACGTCGTGACATCAAGGCTCTGCTTTAGAGATGAGTATTTATCGCATCTTTTATCTCATTACAAGAGTTTTGATTTATCGTTGTCACAATAAATTCCAATTACTTATTTAAACTCCCCCAAAATCTGTCCAAATTGCTAATTTTACTAACGTTTTTCCACGTTAGTAAGTTTGAAAATATGAAGATATAAATCGGACTCCTACAGAAGCAAATAGGAATGTTTTTCAAGAGCAGTATTTGTGTTTGGGCTGTCACAACCTTAGAGCTACCTAAAAAACAATCAATAAATAGTTGTTATTGTTTTTATTGTTATCACAATAGTGCCACAAAATATTGTGATAAAACTTTAATCCATATCACCCACATCTGCTCTGGTTATCTCTACATCCTGATATACAGATTCAGAGTCGGTCTTCGGTGCGTGTTTCCTCTTGTCTGAGGAGAGAGCATTTAATCTGGGTGGGAGCTTTGAGTCCAGATTCCTGACTTCTGCCATCACCCGCGTAGAAACCAGAAGCGAATTCGATGCGCCGCCACTTTAAGAGCGGTCTGTGAAGCGACGGCGAAGCGCCCGGGTCAGTTCGGGTGATCACAACACCTTAAATTCCTGCCGTGACTTGGCAGAAACATGTTCCCCCACCGGTCCAACCGGTCCTTCCTGTTCCTCTCTAAACAGACAAAACCGAGCCAGACGCACGTTTCTACAATCCCGATTGTTGACGACAGCGCGAGGTATTTCTCTGACTTCAAAGAAAGGAAGCTCACTGCGAAAACAGTATTTTGGTCCCGATTCTAAAGCAAATATCTTAATACATTTGAAATGAGACGAAATTAAGTTTTAAATAACTTTTCATTAAGAAATATGAGCTTGTTTTACATCAATAATCCCTTAATATTGATTGAAAACTACTAGTTCCATTGGGAGATTATTATTTCACTTGTAAGATATTTTCGCCATGTTCAGTGAAATAATCTGCCAGTAGAAGTTTAACTTTGTCGTCAATATTAAGAAATTCATCATTTGTGTTTAAATGATGAACTGAAATTAAATATAATGACTTAGATTTCAAATTCCAAAAATATTTATCAGAATTATCGTTTTGTTTATTTGTCTTTCCTGCTGGTCCTTATCTTTAGATGACAACTCCTTCTATTTTAATTGTTTTCTTTATTTTAGTCTAATAAATGCTTAACTTGTGATGCATTTTGGGAAACTTTTGTTTTAAACAACATGTTTCAAGATCAATTAAGTATTTTTGAATTTTCTGTTATTTAGTTTTTCCCTCCTATGAGAACTGAAATTAAATACAACTTAAAAATATATTTTATGCTTATGATGTAGTTATGTATTTCTGATGAATCATGGACATGAGAAAAAAACAAAAAGGTGGGAATAAAAGACGAATAAAAAATAAAAAAGAGAAAAAAATTATGGAGATGATTAATAAAAAGCTCAAATATCTGCATCTCAATCCCTAAAATAGTCTGGTGCAACATGACTAAACATACAAAGCGGCGGAGGGTGGAAAATGATCAGTGATTGATAATAATCAATTAATTCTGATTGTGTTTCAGGTCCAGTCTCTGGCATCAAGACCGAAATCATGTGAAGTGCCTGGAATCAAGTAAGTCCTCAAAAATTTACTCTAAAAATAATTAATCTCCAAAAACATCTCAAAACAATTGAACTAGTTCAAAATTTACATGTCTTTACTGGAGGAGAGCTGAACATAAAGTCCGGAAAATTATTTTATTTTCCACCGCATAGATTTTGTTGTTTTAGTTCTTGACCAGTTTAAGTTCAGCTCTACTTTTCACATATTTACACGTGACTTCAGAAGCCCAACTCTCGCAAAACTTTAGATTTTTTTTTTACTTTACAACCTCAAATTGTGATGCATTAATGTAGATTTTATTGGAAAATATCAACACATTTTATCTATAAGTAATTAATAAACGTTTCAGGTTTCAGCCGTCTTTCCTGCCGCCCTGCGACTGTAACATCATAACTGCTGTCTGTGATTCATGAGTCACGTTCTGGTTTCACAGAATACAACATCCTCCTCCAATGAGCCGCCAGAGGTTCAGGATGTCTGCGAGGATGTTTGTTTTAATGCAAATTTAAATAAATGAAACAAAAGGATCAGAATAGCAGTCGGTCTGCAGCCTGATTTGCTGGTTTCTGACAAACACATGCTTTTATGAAAGCAACCATTTGTTCGCTGTGTTGTTCTGTGGCAATTCATGATGAGTCATGGTTGATTTCCATAATCACATGTTGGAGAAATAGGAACATTAGCAATAAATAAAAAAAAGGGGACAGTTAATGAATTTAAAAAAAACAACCAGATGAAGAAAGCAGTGGCGTGTTTGGGCTGTGGAAGATGGAAAAGAGGGCATTTCAGAAATTTTCTAGAAATTTCTGAACTGGTTAGAAAAAAGCTCAGAAATTTAGAGCTTAATGTAAAAAAAATCGTTAAAAATACTTGGAAATTTCTGAGTTTGAAAAGTTGAAAGTTTGCTAGAAGAAATTTAGATTAACCTCAGAAATTTTCCAGAAAAAAAGTCAGTAATTTCACTTTTGAAACTTCGGAATTTCCAAGTTTTTTTCTAGAAGTTTTTTTGGGATTAATCTCAAATTTTCCGGGTATTTTTCTAGCAAATATACCGTATTTTCCGCACTATAAGGCACCTAAAAAACTTCAATTTCCTCAAAGGCCGACAGTGCGCCTTATAATCCGGTGCGCCTTAAATATGGACCAATATTGAGCCACAACAGGTCTAGCAGCTACGGTAAGCAGCCGGTGATTTCATTTTCCCCCGTAGAAGAAGAAGCATGCGGTGCATGCTGGGATAGTTGTCAGAACGCTGGTTTGTTAATAAAGTTTGATAATACATTTAAAGCCAGGGGGGGAGGAGCGGGGAAAGAGAGACAGGATGCGGTGGCAGCGTGTCGGTTGGTCTGCGTTACCCAGAATGCAGTTGGGCACAATATCACAACACCAACACCGTGAGTGAAACAACGACTGGAGCAGCTACTCAATAAAGTACTCTGGGACCAGTTCTTTACAAATGTAGATGTGTAATAATAGAGTACGGAACAAATTGGCAACCCAAACTGAAGCATCTATTCTATGCGCCTTATAATGCGGAAAATACGGTACCAGAAAAGGCAGGAGCGTTTTCTCACAAAGTTTATTTCTTAAAGTTGAAAATGTTCAAGTTCATAAATTTCCAAGATCTTTTCTAGAAAGTTTCTGAGAGTAATCTAAAGATTTCTTAGCTTTTTGACGTATTTTTACTTCTTGTTTTCTATCTACAGTGGCCCTAGTATTGCTTTGAAATGGCAGCGACGGCAGCTTTTAATAATCATTTTTTCCACAGTATTTTCCCGTCTCCGGAGCAGAACCCGGGACTGTCCCACTACCAGGGCTCGCTGAGTACCGGTGGCTCTCTGCCGGACCTCAGCAACCTGCAGTTCCCCTCGCCGCTGTCCACCCCGCTGGACCCTGACGACGGCAGTGGCTACCCCAACCTGAGCGGAGGCAGCAGCACCGGAAACCTGCCGGCCGCCATGATGCACCTCGGCATCGGGAACTCACAGGGTGGGTGGAGACGTGCAGTACGGATCCAGACATCTGTTAGAATCAAATATCAGATGCAAACAGTTAATTGTTGATTAATGGTTTATTTGACCAAAATTAGTGATAGTTGATTATCTAACTGAGTCCACTTAGTACTACTTTTAGTGTTGTAGTTTGGCCGCCATCCAGCAGAGGGCACCGATTGTCATTGTTAAAGCGAAAGACGTTGTAAGAGATACAAAGATGGCGGCCATACCGGGACGAAAAGAGTCACCAGTTCCTGATCGGGTCCGATATGGCATGAAGAATATGCTTAATGCGGTTATTGGAAATATAAACACTCGACAAACTCCTTTTAAGTTTCACCTTAATGGCGCTGATTCAGTCGAGCTGCATGACGGAGCAACGTCAGCTTCTCAACCGAAAATACTTATCAGCTATGGAGGTGAGGATGAGGAGACGGAAAAGCAGAGGCATGGTAATAAAAACAAACAAAGTTGACGCTAAGCAGCACTGTTGACTTTGAGGACTGTCGTGAGTTAATGCACTTAATTTAGTGAAGTTTAACTTTCCTTCTAGAGCCACCGCTGACGGGGAGGGTCATATTTTATTATTTCCTTTTATTTTTCCATTCAGCAACCTAACAAGATCCTGCTACGTTATATTTATAGACAGGTCTAGAAAATAGACAGGTGGTCTAAGTTTAATAATGTTTATGCAAGCAGCATTTAATACAGGTGATACAAAATGATGCTGAAATTTAATGATTAAAAATTTTGCATGCGATGAAAAATGTAGCTCTTCGTGATATGAAAATCTGGTCAACCCTCTTGAAACTCAAGTTTTTAAGAAAACAGCCGCTTATCAAATAATCATTAGCCCATAAATAAGATCAGTCAACGTTGGATAACTTGTCTCCCTGTCAGAGGTGGTGATGAAGAACTTTTTCTGGTTTTCTGGCTCGTCTTCCTCGTGTTTCTGCCTCTAACCCAAACATGAAGCTTGAAACTTCTCAGACGTTTCCTCTGTGCTGAGGCTGAATATAAAGAGGAGGCTGATCTGCTGTCGATTTTCGGTGCTGTTGGCTTTAATATTCAGCTTTCAGATGTGAGAACTACTGCTGCAGCATCTCAAAACGTGCTCCGCGTTTCTGCGCCAGCCGATCATACATTATTAATGCCTCTCTGAGGGATCTCTCTGTCTCTGACTTGTTCACTCGCAGATCCGATCACACCCGCTGCTGCTCCCTTTCACTCCTTCCTCTTTGTCTGCACTGTCGGCCTCTGATGTCGGACACAGTTCAGCTTGGCCGCGCACCAAAGCCACGCAGGAATTTTGACCCTCTTTCTGGCTCTGGACAATCGGCTCTTTTCTTCCACGCTCGTTTCCCGTTCACCCCTTCCCTCCCCGCTCGCACAATGCAGTCCAGTGTTTCACTTTTGAAAATCAGCAACATCCATGCGCGTGAGTTCTGCTGGTGAATCTGAGTCTTGTCTTTCTGTCCCGGCAGGTCTGTCCTCCTCGTTGAGTAACCCGTCCATCCAGGCGTCCCTCAACAACTGCCAGCTGCAGTCGTCGCTCAGCAACCCGTCCATCAACTCGTCCGTGCGTCTGCCCAGCAGCTCGCCCCGCCGGCGGCCGGCTCCCATCAGCCCCCTCACCTTGTCTCCTGGAGCCGAGCAGCGCAGGGGTCTGTCCAAGCAGCTGTCTCCCACCATGTCCCCCTCGCTGTCCCCCATCACACAGGTACATCAGCTTCACACAGAAACACAAGCTGCTTTCACACCATTTAATCCGACTCCAGTCCGGTTCGTTTGGGGAGTTGTGAATGCGAATTCAGACTCCAGTCTCCATTCAGTTGAACTGAACTCTGGTGCGGTTTGGATGTAAATGTGAACACAAGGCGGACCAGAAACGGGTCCAAAAGCAGGAAACGAACTATAGCACAGGGCATTCTGGGTAAATACAACTAAAGTGTGAGAGTGTAGCGCTGGTGGGAGAAACGTACGACAGCAACGCATATACAAAGAAAACAGAAACAAAAAGGAGGAGTACATTTACACCAACTCTAGAAAAAACATGTAAACATTTTTTGGAAATATTTCACTTTTTAGGGAGATTTTAGAGATTTCCAAATTTTTTTCTCACAAACTTTTGCCTTTTCCAGCTTTTACATTTTCTTGTTTTTTCCGGAAAGTTTCTAAGATCATTCTCAAAATGTCAACGGTTTTTGGTGGGAAATTTACTTCTTTTTTAAATTTCTTTCTACAGCGGCTGCATTCCTCTGTCGTAGAAATAGTTTGTGATGTTTTATCAAAGACGAAAGAGAAATAGTACAAATGCTAAAATTTGACACCACTCCTTTTTGTTTACATTTCATTGAGAAAGAACTTGCACTCAGTGCCTTCATTTGAGGTTTTCGTGTCGTTTCCTTCAGTGGTTCTTGGTGCAGCGCCCCCGCAGGCCAGGAGGGCAACAGGTTTTTCAAGTGTTTGGTCCTTTTCAGTGCAGTGTGAAATAAAACCACAGCAGGTGAAAATGTAACAAATGTTGCAGATTCCGTCTGAAGGTTTATTCCCACCTGCGACTCTGATACTCATTCTTCTGTTGAATTATTCTGCATTTATTCTATTAGAAACTAAAAATTTGAGAACCAATCAACCTTTAGGTTCTGTCTTTTTGGGTCCTCGCCGTCTTCTCTGCAGGGCGTCGCCTTGGATACCAGCAACATGCCGAGGGAACCGCCTCCGCCGTACCCGCTGTACCAGCAGCCACAGCATGCAGTGGATCATGGCCGGCCGCACCAGCAGCACCAACAGCAGCAGCCGCACCAGCAGCCAGCGCAGCATCAGCAGCACCAACACCAGCAGCAGCACCAACACCAGCAGCAGCACCAACACCAGCAGCAGCACCAACACCAGCAGCAGCACCAACACCAGCAGCAGCACCAACACCAACAGCAGCACCAACAGCATCAGCAGCACCAACAGCATCAGCAGCACCAACAGCAGCAGCAGCCTGTCTCCCCTCTTCAGAACATCCCTCTGGACTTCAATACAAGCCAGGTGGGTCCTGCACACAGCAACCTCATTCTGTCACGTTTCTGTTTTTATTAAATTGTTTACATTTATGGTGGTTGAACAAAAATAACATGTTTGGCATGTAGATGGTGTCTAATGGTTACTATGGAGACTTGGTGACCCCAAGAGGTCACACTTTGCTGCAGTGACCTATGGAGGATTGTTTCATGTCTTTCTAAGGGACCCTACAGCACCTTTATTCACTCATTTTTACACAAATGGCTCTAATATTATAACTCTTAGAATGTTACTTGAAATTCTGCAGTTCAGAAATGAAACCTGAAATCTGAATCGGGCAGTGAAGGTCTGAGTGGCGAATCTCTAAAAACATGCAAAATAATGTAAAAATGCATCAGATTTAACAGCTGAAGCAGTTGCAGCCGTTTTCTGCTGCTGCAGTTGCAGCCGCCGTTTTCTGCTGCTGCAGTCGCAGCCGCTGTTTTCTGCTGCTGCAGTCGCAGCCGCCGTTTTCTGCTGCTGCAGTCGCAGCCGCCGTTTTCTGCTGCTGCAGTCGCAGCCGCCGTTTTCTGCTGCTGCAGTCGCAGCCGCCGTTTTCTGCTGCTGCAGTCGCAGCCGCCGTTTGTTTTCTGCTGCTGCAGTCGCAGCCGCCGTTTGTTTTCTGCTGCTGCAGTCGCAGCCGCCGTTTGTTTTCTGCTGCTGCAGTCGCAGCCGCCGTTTTCTGCTGCTGCAGTCGCAGCCGCTGTTTTCTGCTGCTGCGTGTCCTTGGGAGCTTTTGCTCCAAACGCGTCATCCTGATGAATCGTCCATTATCAGGTTTCTCTCTCAGCTTGTTGTTCTAAATCATGTAAAATCTGACAAAACATGCAGGTCAGAGGCAGAGTTGGGTAATAACTAGTTACATTTACTTCAGTAGCTTTTTTTTGGAGAAAAAAAAAACTTTTCGGAGTATTTTTACATTAAACACATTCTCAACGATCAATAATAAATAATAATCATTTAACACTTGAACTGGAAGACATTTTAAATATCCAAAATAAATAAACAAAATAACAGAAACAGCAAATAAAATGAATTATGAAGTCTCTGTGAATATAATTATTCAAAAAAAAAGTTGAAACCGAAGCACCAGACTGAAAACTTTTTTCATCCTGTTTTTGGTAGAAAGAAAAAAAAAGAGAGAAAAATCATGCAAATGAAAATTATTGAGTTTGTTTTAATTTATCTTGCAATCAATTGACGTACTGCTCATCGTCACAGGCCATAAAACCATAAAAAAACTGCACTGACTTTACATTTTGGTCCATCTGATGATGTGATTTTTAAATGTTGAATGATTGATAATTTCATCAGTTGCTCAGGACTTGATTGTATATTTTGTTTTTCATTTTACTTGAATAATGTTTGTTGTAGTGGTGCCTCTCTTACTTGAGTCAAATCTTTGGGAACTCTGCCCACCTCAGGTCAAAGGTCAACCTCTGGCCTCTGCTGTGAATAAATCTGGTTGTGATGAATGAAATAAAACGATAATAAGTTTGAATGTTTGTGTTTTTGCCTCCCTACCAGGCAAACAGCTTGGCGTCGCTCTTCAGCGACCCGTTTGTGGAGCAGCAGTTCTCGACCCGGCAGAACAAGACGCTGCCCTATCAGGTGAGGGCAGCAGAGCACATTCGCACATCTGCAGCCCAGATGTTGAACCCATTGCCATCCAGAGAGGAGCTTCATAAAGATTCTTAATCTGCATCGTTTGTTTGCAAAAGGTTTAGCAAAACGAGCTGCAGACGTTTCTGGCATCAGTTTTAGAACAACAGGAAGCTTTGATTTGTTGTCATGTCGTAAATAAAACATGACAACAAAACTCCTGACACAGAGAGCGCCGCTGCGCTAACCGCCGCTGCGCTAACCGCCGCTGCGCTAACCGCCGCTGCGCTAACCGCCGCTGCGCTAACCGCCGCTCTCTGATGGCCATTTTCTTCCCATCTGCTCCCAGTTGGACCAGTTCAGCCTGCTGGAAAATGCTCTGAGCTCCTCAGCAGGGGGCTCCTGCTACGACCCGTCGTCGTCCTCTTCGCTCTACTACTCTCAGGCGGCGCTGTCCGGCCTGGGGGGTAGCCATGGCAACCTGCAGGACCCCTCCCACATGAGGGCCAACATGCTGTACGGTAACTGCAGCGGAGGGCTGCCCAACATCATTCTCACAGGTGAGTCTGACACTGGAAAAGGATAAAAAGAGGAAAACGCATCTCAAACTGAAACGATTAATCAGTAAATCACAATTAATCACGATTAATTACAAACTCTGTAGTGAAATGTGCGTTCCCTCTGGAGGAAGCCCAAATTTGGGCCCAGGAACTTCCTGGTGCTTCTAGAAATTCAGGTTCGCTCCTTTTCATTGGTGCTCTAAACTGAGCTGCAACTAGAGCTGAAACGATTAATCATGATTAATCAATTACTAGTGTGATGGAAGTAAAATACATTAAAAAAGAAGCTTGATAAATGTTGCTGTAGTGAAATAAACACCACTTGAAATGGTTTAGATTACCTGGAGGTTTAAATTCACTTTGACATTTTACATCATTCAAATTGTGTTTGGATGATTTGTAACCAGTTAGAGAGTAAAATATTTATGAAACTGGAAAATGTTGTTTTAATTGCTGAATTATAACAACATTTAATTTCCCTTTTGGATCAGTTTTTGAGTTAAATTGAATCTGAAAATGTCCTCCATCAGCTCAGTAACAGAAACGACACAAGTTGTCCTGCAGAGTTTAAATTCAGGCAGCATCAGGTGGAGGGTCACATGAAAAATGCTTAAAATGTTACAGAAACAACAAGATTAACATTAAAAACAGTATTAAATTTCAAATTCACTTCCTCCAAGTGGCTTCCAGGGTTTTTTTTTTCCACCAGTAATTTTTACAGCAACAACCTGGAAACCAAAGATTTGTTTTGTTTGGTTGGACGGATTATGAAGCATTCTAGTGTTCTGTAACATTTAGTGTAAAATCATCCAGTTGATGAGTTTCCGCCTCCTGCTGCTGCTGCTGCTGCTGCTGCTGATGATGATGTCAGCGTCGCAGTGAGAGGAAGTGTTGTGACTCTCCCACCTCCATCATCTGTTGTCTCCGTCTCAGATGACTCCAACCCGAGTCTGTCCAAGGACATCAGCAACGCCCTCTCCACCGTTCCCGAGTGCTTCGACTCGGAGGGAGGCTTCCCGCTGGAGGACGAGCTGCGCATCGAGCCGCTCAGCCTGGACGGACTGAGCATGCTCAGCGACCCCGACATGGTGCTGCCCGACCCGTCTGTGGAGGACACGTTCCGCAGCGACAGACTCTGAGCGCAGAGCGTGTGAGCCAACGGTTCCCTCTGCTGCAGGTCTGTCCTCTTGTTCCAAACCATCCAGTTTAAAATCTGATCTGGGTTCTGGTTCAGCCCCTCCAACCAAAAAAAACAAAGAAAAAAAACAAAACGAGATCCAGGAGCGCCGGAGTCCCTCCTGCGTTTCCCCCCCCCCCTCAGCGCCAGATACCCTGAAGCCATGGAAACACCATAACCATGGTTACACACCATAGCAACCCCATCGCCGTGCAGAAGAGCAGCAGAAATCCAACACATAATTTACGTTTTCTGTTGTGGCTCTAATAAAAAAAAGGAGCTGGATTCCAGGCGGCGCCGGCAGCTGGAGCGGAAAACCCGGTTCTGGTGGAAATGAAGAAGAAAAAAAACAACAAAAAAAAAAAGGAGAGATTAAACTTTTTCAAATGTTTCTTTACATACGGTGTCAGAATGTTTTGAAATGTATGCTTAGATATATATGTATATATATATATTCTTAAAAAAAAAAAGAAAAAAGAGCCAATTAGAGCGTATTTTCAAATGAGACAAAAAGGGCAAACTGTTTACAAATATGAGACTGTATAAAAATGGCGGATATTTTGAATTGATCATGTCGAGTAAAAGCTCTATTTTTCTCGCATTTTGGACGAACATCCGGGTTCCTTCCTGCGTCATTTTTTTACCTTTCTGTTGCAGATTTTCTTGCCCTGCGTATGATTTTTTTTTTTTTTTGTTTTACATTTTGTACCGACTTGTAAATTTGCTTGTACTGTACCTGATTGTGAATAAGGGCATGTGCTACTGTGGATCCACTTTCTGTTTTTGTTACTGAAGTTAAAGGAACCCCCACCGCCGGAGCAGACTGACCGTGTGAACATCGGACACCATGTAGAAATGCACTTAAACTCTTTTTTTTTTTTTTTTTTTTTGCACTAATTGGTTCACGTTGTGTAGATTTTTTTACACCATTTTTAGCTGATTAACCCAAAGAAGAACGAAGCCATCAGTCAGACTTTACTCGACGACGCGCCATGTTTGGTTCATATTCGATGTAAAAAACCGGATTTTCTGTTTGTGCTGCTGTGATTTCTCCCTGTAGCTCATTTCTGCAGTGGGTTATGTAACAGCTCAGTCCTGGCGGGCATTGAGCGCCCCCTTGTGTCACTTTTGAAGAAGAGCCTTCGATTGTTTGCTCTCCTGTTGTTTCCTATGCAACCTTTTTCCACGTGAAACCTGTTGAACAGGTGCAGCTTTATGCAGAGCAACATGGCTCTCTGGCTCTTTGTCTTTTGTTAAACCTACACAATGTGAGGGATCAAATTATTTAAAGAAAAAAAAAAAAAAAAAAATACTGCATGTGTCCCCTGGCTATGCTGGTGTTTGCTCTGAGAAGAGGTTTGGGTTTGTTTCCAGTCAAACTGCGGCTCCTTCCTGTGCATGTCGATACTCTAGGCTTTTATTTTGAAGGGTTTCTCTGTTTTCAGAAGTACTTTGTGGTGTGAAGTTGCTGTTTTCTAAGGGTTTCCTGCTGTCTGCTCGCCTGCCTTCTGTTGCCTTACTGACTCTTTCCTTATTCCAGCAGCTGATAATCACATCTCTTCAGCTTTAGCTCACTTCTAGCTGCCTGTGGTTGTTTTCTGTCTCAACATCCAGTTTGTTTTTCTTTTCTTTTCTTTTTTTCCAGGTGCATGTAAAATGTACAGTTCTGTTATTTAAAGAATGTTTATGCCCTTTAGTGTTATTTTTTTTTTTAAGTCATTTGAGTTTTCCCTCAAAATATAAAAGTTTATTGGTTTATAACATGTTATAGTGCTTATCTTTCCAAATTAATATAATCAATAAAAAGAATTTACCGTGTATGAAGTCTATAAGTTTTGTTGTCGTTATTGGATCTCCCAGTAGGGGGCAGTAGCGTGTAGTTGAAACGCAGCACATCTGTTTGCGACGTTTGTTTCTTCAGAACTTTAAAGTTTTAATTGGATAAGTAGAAACTAAATACTAACTATTGTTTTTCACTTAAAACTTAGGAAAAAATGTTAGAGGGGAAATAATCTGTCAGTGGAACTGGAACACATTCATCAATATTAAGGAATTATTTACCTAAAACTAGCTCCTATGTCTTGCTGTAAAGTTATTTGTAAGTTAGTTTTTTGTCTTATTTCAAGGGAACTGAGATATTTGCACAAGAAACCAAAACTACTTGGTAAGATTTAGTTTCTTTATTCTTTTTTTTTTGTTGTTTTGTTGGCATGTTGGAGGAGGTTTGCTCCTTTTCTACTCTTCTGTCTTTTGGCGGAGATGTTTAATGTTTGGACAATTATTCCCTGTGATGTCAAAAGCTGTGCAGCTGGAAGGATTCTTGGGATTACTTTTTATTACTTTCTGACAGTTGTTATGCTGCGTAACCATGGCAACGATGTTTTTTGTTTTGTTTTTAAACTGGGAGCAGTTTTATTGGCTAGCATTCAGAAGTTAATTTCTTACTTTGTTAATGAAGGGAAAGCATCATATCCTGCTAGTTTTTTTCTGCAAAAAAATGTTTTACATAAAACATAACTGAGAAATTTACTTATTTTCTTTCTCTAATTTGAGATTAATCTCTAAATTTTGTATTTTTTTTGGGGGGGGGGGTGATGTTTTCACGACTTTTCAATCATCATTTTTTAATTCCTGTAGATCTTAAACTGAGATGTGTTTTGGTGGAAATGTATTTCTAATTTTTTTTCCTTTCTATCTACTGGCTCTAATATGCCATTATAGATTGCTACCAATGCCCTTTGAAGTAATGAACCGCACCTGGTCAAAAACAACCAATCGGAGCCAGGAGGAGGGTCTTAGCGCTGTCAATCAGCTCGTGGAGATGCGCTGAAGGCAGAAAAACTTAGCATTACATGAAGAGTGTTTATCTGCTGTTAGCGGTGGCTATGTTAACTGGCCTTAACATTCACAATGGACTCTGCTGATTCCTCCTGGCTCTGATTGGCTAGGAGGCTCTGGCCAATCAGAGCCTCCTGGCTAAGATTGGTTGATATTTACTTTTGATATTTATTTTTTCTTGTGTTAAAGTGGCAGTTTTAACAAATATGTAAAGGCTTTTTTTTTTGAAAGGTTACATACTGTAGCTGTAGAGAGGAGAGGCAAAAGCAAATGAGGTGGATTAGCAGTGGTTGCTAACAATGGCTGGTGTCATATTTCTGTGAAATATCTTCTCTGCTGCCCATAGTGAGCTGCTAGCATGTCCTACAGACTTCAGTCAGAGGCCTTTTCAGATTCGTTGTGAGACTGACTGCTACTGCCAGCTGAATAAACGGAACAATGGACCCAAAACGCAGCGGAAAACTTACAAAGAAACAAATCTGAAATGTGACGATGCAGGTTAATGCTGTGACAAAAAGTTTCAGTAATCTCAGGTTGGTTTGTGCGATGGAAGCGTATCCATGGATACCGGTTCTTTGTGAAACCTGGACTTTATCTAGCAGGAACTTCTCTGACCCAGTCCGGAGTCTGGAAGTGGTGAATGCAGCGGCGCTATCAGCTCTAATTGATGGCAGCGCTAAAATCAGAGTCAGATGGCATCGATTTGGTAATGGATTCCTTCTTTCTGCCACCTGGAGGGCAAAACCCGACTCTTACTGTTAAGAAATTACTTCATCACTATTTACAACGCAGGAATGCTCACCTATCGTAACCATTTCAAAATGTGCTAATTAT
This sequence comes from Poecilia reticulata, assembly GCF_904066995.2. NCBI lineage: Eukaryota > Metazoa > Chordata > Actinopteri > Cyprinodontiformes > Poeciliidae > Poecilia > Poecilia reticulata. The sequence goes on from NC_088832.1 coordinate 33,856,400, forward strand.
TTATAAATCGCAGGTTTTCCAGGAATCTGCTGTGAAACATTAGTTTCGTCATGAAGACATTTGGTTCCCAGTCGCCGTACATTCTCAGCGTGACCGGAGTAAAGCCAGGCAGATGGCCAGTGTGGGCTCCTGGAAATCAGCCAGAACTCGTTTATCAAATGGAGTCTGGGAGCCAGTTCCCAAAACAACAACAACAGAAAACACCCAACGCTCGGAGAGAAACCAGAGCGAGGGAGGGAGGGTGGGAGGCCACGATGGCGCAGAGCTGGAGGCAGATCGGGATGCCAGGCTGGATCATTGCTGTGAAGGTTGTGTTGGTGTGAGCCATCTCCTCCAGGTTCCCACCGGCTGGGGGGCGGCGCCAGAAACTAATGAGGCTCAGGAAGCCGGTCCCGGTCTCACAGAGCGCCGCTCTCAGTCCGTTTCACTGGTTTTAAAGACATTTAGGAAGCAAATGTAAAGGAATGATGGGCTGGAGGCGGGAAATTTTTTACCATGAAATAATCACATGAACAGCTTATTGAAAAAAATTAAATAAAATGGACGCTACACTTTTATTTTTTTTTTAACAATACACAATAGAAACATCAAAAATAATTTCATAAGGGCACTTCTATTAGTGCAGAGGAAAAAGGTGGGTGCTCTAGCACCACCTAGTGGATAATTGGGTCACTGTGGTGTGAAAACATGATGTAATGTTCATAAAAGTCGATTTTACATGATGCTGCCCCTTTAAGCATATTTTTAATCTAATAGATTTATTAGAAAGGTATTTTTATTGGGAGGATTTTAATCTTAAATGTTGTGTTTTCATCGATTGTAGGGAGAAAATAATCATTATTAGCCGAAATAAAGGCTTGAAAACTTCAGTTTGGTGGTAATTACAACATTTATTGAGTTAGCGATAAATGTTAACACAATAAAAGGGAATTAAGTTCCCTTTTAAAAGGAAACTAAATTCCCTTTTTAAAAATATTCATATTTTCTTTCAGTGTGAATTGACTCAGTCGTCCTTTAATCCTTTAAATGTTCTACGGGTGATAGAAGGCCGACTTTGTACCGGTTTTTATGTTGCTCTGAAGGTTCAGGTCAGAGTTCATCACGACGCCCAGCCTGACCTCTGGTTTCTAGCTGTAATAACTGAAGATTGTTCCTCTTTAGGTTCAAACATAGTAACTTCAGTTTTGTTTCTGTTCAGCTGGAGAAACCTAAGACGCCTGAAATGATTTGTTCTAAGCATCTGTTCAGTGATTGGATGGATTCTGAGTCACCTGGTGACATCATAACGTAGAGCTGTGTATCATCTGCATAGTTATGGAAACTATTTGGATTTCCTGTTATAAGCTGAGCTTGTATGAGCATACATCGTTCTCATGAGACTTCTGGGAACTTTGTAGCTGGCAGCCATCTTGGTAGGCAGTTTCTATGGAGTTGCTGTGACAACAATAAACAAGCCATAAGCTTAGAAGTAGCTCTCATAACAACTGTTACTCAGTTACAGTTTTTGAGTACTCTACCCACCTCAATGTAATACGAATATAAATATTTGTGATATTTACTGTAGTACTTACTGCCGAGCTAGCAAAGTTAGCTTAGCTAATGTGGCTTTTATCTGCTGGACAAGACGGACGTAGGTCCTTTATAAATCCATTTAAACATCGATTGTATGCAGCCACAGATTTCACTTTTCATGTTCAGTAAATTATGTTATAGCAGAAGGTCAGAGGCAGCTTGTCTGACATGTTTCCATTCGGGTCGATCCCCACAGCGGCCATTTTATTGATATGTCTTTCTCTTGCTTGTCTGGAGTGTCCATGTATTTTCTTTTTGTTGGTTTCGAAGCCATTGCTCCACTATGCATTGCACATGCCTACCAAGACGGTGCCAGGTGCGGATCACTTCTGTTTCAGACTTGTGGGAACAATGTATTGAATAAGAGAGGTCCCAGGACTGAGGTCTTCACATCCATCCATCCATTTTCTTTCACCCTTGTCCCTCAGTGGGGTCGGGAGGGTTGCTGGTGCCTCTCCAGCTAATGTTCCGGGCGAGAGGCGGGTTCACCTGGACAGGTCACCAGTCTGTCGCAGGGCAACACAGGACACACAACCATGCACACACACACTCACACGTAGGGGCAATTTGGAGAGGCCAGTTAACCTGACAGTCATGTTTTTGGACTGTGGGAGGAAACCGGAGTACCTGGAGAAAACCCACCATGCACAGGGAGAACATGGAGACTCCATGCAGAAAGACCGGGAATCGAACCCAGAACCTTCTTGCTGCAAGGCAACAGCTCTACCAACTGCGCCACTGTGCAGCTGGTAGAGCTCACGTCTTAGCTACATTCTAAGACGTGAGTTTCCTCGGCCACCATGCTCTATCTTTGTCTTTCTCGGATGCCCACACAGCTTCACCTCTGCTCTTCTGGTGCTTTATGACTTAAATAGATTAATTCTTCAGAGCAGCAGCAGGACCAGAGCAGAAATGACTAAAAACAAACATTGTTCCCAGAACAGCAGGAGCAGAAGCCTCCGATCTGCGGTCTGCTTTGTGAAGGGGCTTCGGATGTGGTTCACGGCTTTGGCTTTTGTTTACATGCTTTTGTGCCGTCCTCATCCGACCGCCGTGAGGCCCGATTCTGCTCAGTGGGAACATCTGACAGTAATAAGCGGCTCAGAGAGAGGACCTTGTTTGCAGAGAGATTTCCATCCAGTAAACGTGAAGCTTTGGTTCTGTAAACTTTGTGCTGCAGCTGTTGGTGTTTTGCACCGTGACGCGTTTCTGTCTCTCCTGCATCTGTGCAGGTCGAGTGTTTATCTGTGTTTATCTGTGTTTCCGGTCGCACTAAAGCAGGGACGTCCAAACTGTTCCTCATGTGTGACAAAACTGTTGACTCAAAAGTTGCAGTGGGCCAAAAAATAAAAAATAAAAATGAAGAAGCCCAATTTTTTTATTTTTTATTTTTTTGAAGATGGATATTTATTGTAGATTCAAAACTTGAAAGGAATTTTTATGAGTGTATTAGAGCCACTGCAAATAAAAAGAACATGAAATAATTTTATTTACAATAAACTACTTGTAAATAAAAACAATCGTTTTATTTTTTTTAATGAAACACAAAAATATAATAATTTTATTTGTAAATATTTTTTTATATTTACAATAAAAAAATCAAAAGTTAGTGGAGTAAATTTCCACCAAAAACTAAAGAAAATAAATTCAGTGTTTGATCTCAGACATTTCTGAAAAACAAAAAAACTTTGAAATTTTCTGAGTTTCAAAAGTCAAAAATATTCAACATTTGAAACTCAGAAATGTTTAAGTTTTTTGTGACCATGATGTTAATTATAATGTTAATAAATAATGTAGATTTTGAACGTTTGCTGTATTTAAAAGAAAGGCAACGTTTTAATCTCCTAGCTGAATTCTTCTTTGCTCAGTCCGATGGGATGGAAAGTTTGTCAACATCAACTTTCAAATTTTGCCAAAAATTCTCCAAAACATGTAGGTCTGGACTTTGACTAGCCCATTGAAACGAATGGAAACGCTCTGATCCAATAACTACAAAATAGTCTTGCAAAAAAACAAGCAAAAACAAATCAATTCAAAATAAAACTTATGAACTTATAAGACCAGCTTGTCCTTCGTGTTGACATGAAATGAAAACTCAAGGGGTCCCAATACTCATCCACGGCTACAACAAATCTATTTCTCTTAGGAGCATTTTTAAAAAACTTTGTTACAGTTTGCATCAAATTTTAAAGTCAACTTTTCATTCAAGCAAACATTTCCTGACAGCGTGATGTATTTGTTGGAGGAACAGACACGATTCCTGCTATTTAAACACAATTTAAGCAACTTTTAGAAAAAAGCAAACAATGTTTTGCCACGGAAAACATTTACTCCCGATCTAAAGCCCAGTTTTCTGCTGATAGATTCCCTCAGACTGTTTGGTTTCTGTACATAAACTCCTGCTGCAGATGTTTGTCCTGCTGAACGGCTCAGTTAAAGTAATGGATGGTATTTACTGGAGGTTTTAAGTGGCTTTTATTTCTCTTGTGGGAAAGCGGTTGGTAGGTTTCATTGCCGGTTGTGTGTAATGAAGTGTGTGTGTTATGATGAACTGGGGAAAGCGTGTAAGCTCATGTCTGATTTGATGGACAGATTTGACTGCTGCACACATCCCCTGGAAAGAAACCAGGTGTTTGTGGAGGATTTCCCTGCAGACGTCGCCCTCCTCCCTCTGCCAGCCGTAAGTTTAATGTCGGTGATTTCTTTGTTCAACCTTCATTTATTAACTTTAAAAACTCCAATGCAGATTTATATGTAGCCTAAATAGTGCCCTCGTGGAAATCGTGGAAATTCACGCAAAACCAAATAAATAGCTTTTTACGTAAGGTGATTATTTGTGAGTTTATTTTACATTTTCTGCTAAAGTAGTAAAAAAACATTGATGATTGCTTACTCCCATCTGCAGGGGGCAGTATTTCTTACTTCTGCTACACTGCTGCCTCAGCCTCACTGGATGTCTAGTTAAAGTCCGTGATCAATATGGCGAATAACAGAAAAAGTCACATTTACTGTCATACGGAAGAGGAAAGCAGAAAATTATCATGAAAATATTACAAAATTCCTTCCTAATATTTATAAATTAGCAACACAAAATCACTAACCGTGTTTCCGTTAACCATAAAAATGCGCAAATTGAAATTATGAAAATAAATTTGCTGAATGGAAACCTGGCAATTTTGAAAAAAGTCACGTTTCGTGATGAAAAGTTGTTCAGTTAGATGACGTGGTTTTTCAGCCATATTGGAATTAGTTTATTCACAATGGAAACTATTTTTTCGAGTCACATGATCAACAACCGGACGTTTCTACTGGCGGAAATGACAAAGAAGATGACAGGAAGTGGCAGAAGGATGATGGTTTGTTTGTTTTTTTCAGATCATCACACGTTCATAAATGGTTGTGCGTCATTCCAACGTGTTGAATCCATAACTCTTCTGCAAAATGGCCGACCCGCATACATAGCTGCTCCCAAGTAGGCGGGACTTGTCGCTCCGATGCCGCAATAAGATGCCAATGTCTCCTCTGATTGGCTGACAGATTATCAGCGCCAGCGAATGGTTGCCATGGAGATTAAAGGATTTCTCAAACATGCAGGAAGGAATCAATGCAACACTCCAGTTATGAGTTAATAACATATAAATGGCTGATCTGGTAGATTTCATTGCCTGTTTGTGTTTAATGAACTGTGTTTTATGATGAATTGGAAAAAACACATAAATTCATGTCTGAATCGAGATCTCACGGACAAATGTGACTTCTGCACACACACCTCCTGGAAAGCAACGTGTTTGTTTGACTGCCGCTCTGCCAGCCGTAAATTTAAAGCCGCTGATCTTTTTTTTTTTCAACCTCCTTCATTTATGAACCTCATGAACCTCATAAATCCCGGCCTGCGGAGTGTGTGTTCCCTTCCTAATCCTGCTGGAGCCATTAAAGCCACGCCACGTCCAGATCATGTCAGAACATCACATGGGGATCTGCTTCCCAGGTGACGGCAGGTTGGGATAAAAGAGTTTTAATTGGATCATTTTTCACGTTAAAACAGACAAAATTGTGCAGGCATTCAGGTAATTCTAAATTATCTATAAAGGAAAATGCAAACTGTTGAATAGGGAATCATTGTTGACACACCAGCTGATCGAAACTTTAATCCAGGTTTTATTTTAATCAATATCTTCAAAAATCCAAGGCAGAAGAACATCAGTGGGTAACAGACGTTCCTGTCCAAAAGCAGCATAAAAACAGATCCACAGGTTTAAACGGTGATCAAAGATTAAAATCATTCAAACTTAAAGATAAAAAGTAGATCTACAAGCAACAGGTGATCTACAACCACTACCAAAAGCTACTCCTATCCACCACAAGGAACTGCAAATATGTGCTTTTATCTTGATTTTTGACAGAACTGGTGGATTTCTTTTAAGCCGATTGGTTTTCTGCCACAAACCTGAGTTGCAAACATCGTCTTTCATCTTTAAGTTAAGTTTAAATGTTTGGTACATTTCAGCAAAAGGCAGTTTAAGGTATTTCACACCGAAGAACCAAAACGTAACAAAGTAGCTACACATAAAACAAGCAATAAACATTACATTTTCTCAAATGCCATCGTCAAAATCATCAAATAGATACAAATCAAATATATTGATCAATGTTCCAGTTGTTACTGATCACAGGCAAATCTTAACAGGTGAGTTTTAACCCTGGTTTAAAGGGACATTATTATGTAAAATCTACTTTTACATCATGTTATAAAGTTGTTCCCTCATGCATGTTTGAGAAATCCTTTAATCTCCATGGCAACCATTCAGCTACAAAATGCATGGGTGGACTTAGCTCCGCCTTCAAGGCGCAGCTCCTCCCCTGAGCTTCAGTCTCCACGCTCTACTAGCGCTCATCATCTGCTAGCCAATCAGAGGAGACGTTGACGGTCCATTCAGGCGTCGGAGGAACAAGCCCCGCCTACGACTACTGTGACGGTGCGGCGAGAGGTTGGAGAAGGAGTTAGCAGCGGCGGTTAGCCACTCTAACCCAAAACAGCAGGACGCACTTTTGAAGTATTCCACGCTTTCAATTTATTAAACTTCGTCCACATACAGCCAGATCTCCACGGTACTAAGCATTATATTTCCATACATGAGAAAAGTAACGTTAGTTTACCGCTCTGCACCTCATCATCACCTATGTTCTCTTCTACAACAAAATGGAAGACTAGTTCTTCTTCTGTACAATAGTGCAACAACAAAGGAAATAGGCGCCCCCTTGAGGCGATACCTACTCATCTCTAGGAACCAAACAGCATAATGACTGTTACACTACGTATTCTGCGCTTTTGGGAAATTGGGTTAGCAATCACTTAAACAAAATGTTTTTACAAAAGAAAAGGTGCAATAAGTTCACAAATAACTGCATTAATGTGAAAAAACAAAACGGGAATCTTTTGATTTTGCGTGAATTTCCACGATTAGAGTCAGTAAAAAGCTGGAGGGACTGTTTTTGTGTTGCTTTGCAATAAGACGGTTGAGAGTTTGAATCTCGGAATAGAGTCTTTCTGCATGGAGTTTGTATATTCTCCCTGTGCATTGTGGGTACTCTGGCGTCCTCCCAAAGTCCAAAAACATGGCCGCTGGGTTATTTGGTTACTGTAAATTGCCCTTAGGTGTGTGCATGGGCGTGGACAACAGCAGCATGGAAAGTTTCTGCATATATTTTGCTGCGTTGCGCCACAGTTGAGCCCACAGTTAATCGGTTTTCTTTGTGGTGGGATCCTCACCGCTCCCCAACGTCACCCTAAAGACGCCCTTTAGCACAGAGGCAGACATGGAAAACCTGCAGGCTGTCGCACACAAAGGCGGCCCTGATGGCCTCGCATGCTAGGCGCACAAACATGAGGATTACTGTAAACACTCGGCTATCAGTGAAGAGGCTCAGCGGAGACGAAGTGTGTGTTGGGGGAACCGTAGGGAGGGCAGAGAGGCTGGCCGACGGGCCGGGACATGTCCACCCAGCCCACAGCTACAAACTAATCGTTATAGATGGCAAGAAAGAACCTGGGAGGGAAGCAATTTGTAAGTTAAGCTGAGGCTTCGTTTGAGTTAACAACGCAAAACTCAGTGCAGACTTTAAAGGGACAGTATGTAAAATCTGCTTTTTCAGCTTTACATCACGTTGTAATGTTTTTCCCAGAACATACCCGGAGTGTTGCTTTCATTCTTTCGTGCACGTTTGAGAAATCCTCTAATCTCCATGGCAACCATTCAGCTCCAAACTCCTGGGTGGACCGAGCTCCGCCTTTGATTTGCAGCTCCTCCCCCTCTCAGCTCCTTCAAACTAGCCAGCAGCAATTAGCAAACACCTGATGGAGCTGCTTAGCTCATAATGGCAGCTACTTCTCCCTGGTGCAACCCTGGTGAAAACGTTGTTAAAGGGTTAATAGAGGAGCCATGTTGGAAGGCAGAGTGTCTCTTAAAGAGACAGAGGCCCAATTTCAAGGCATTGAGTTAGGAAGTAGATTTAGTTATATATACAGCATTTTTATGAAGGTAGCATAGTATGTTGAAACTATGAAATGGCACTTTGTGCCTGGAAAACACATAATATTACCACTTCAGTGTTTTTTGGTGTCCGGAAAGTTAGCCGTTTTAAAAACCTCCAGAATGTAACTTCACCAATCAGCAAGCCAAGCCCGTTACCAAGCAACCAAACCTGAGCCCAGCCTGTTTGGTCAGCTGGTTTTACTGCTGTGTGTCTGTACAATGGCTGCTGGAAGAGACAAGTGTCTAGTTGATGATTTACTATCCAGAAACCACTTGCTGCATTCTTATTGGTTGCGCAGCAGGCTCCACTTCTGCTTTTCAAAGACGTATACGATGGGATTGCAGCCATTTTTATGCGCGAGTGTAAACGTTGAGTTGAGGGTTCGTGGCCAGCAGTGACAGAGAGGAGGGGATGCTCTGCTCTCTGGATCAGGTTCCTGTCGTCCAACTGGAGGCGAAGAATAAAACAGGAAAACATGAAGCTGAGTCATCAGAAACGGCACAAAATGAGAACCTGGCCATGAACCGTGACACATTAGGTCCAATAAGCAGCTGCTAATGCAGGACTCATGTTCAGCTAAACCTGTTAATGAGCTGCTGATCCTCCAACCCGTCTGACGAAGCCAGTGGAGAGAATCCGGAGCTTTCTGGAGCCAAACTTCTCCGTTAATCTCAGTCAGATTCAGACTGGATGGCAGCTGATGATTCACAGCCGCTCCGACTCCCGCAGCGGGAATGTCGGCCTTCGCTGCTTTGTCATGTTTCTGGTATTTTGGATCTTCAGATCTGTGCAGCTCAACAGCCTGCTTTCATTACCCAGCATGCTAAAGCTCTCCCCCTCCCTGGATGGTAGGAAATGTCGCTTGAATCAAACACTTGGCCACTGAGTTCAGCATCCCTGTGGTTCTGTTTGGAGATACAAACCCGATCCGGTTTCCTCTGTTGTGTCTGCAAGACTCAAGGCTGCATGTTGAAACCTCCCGACTCGGCTGAGGTGTGTCTCAGCTGCAGCTCCTCATGAAGGGACCGGGGAGGAGCCGCAGGTCGCAGAGAGGCCAGGTGGTTTCAGCCAATACCTGCGGTGGTCGGCTGCCGGAGCTCGGTGGAACTTATCCGGCTCCAACTGCACTTCCTGAAGTAAACCTTTCGGCTTTTCAAACTCTGAAAATTTCCCCTCAAAAAATCTAGGAAACTTCTGGGATTAATGTCGAATTTTTTACTTTTCAAACTCAGAAATGTCCAAATTCTTTTCTAGAAAATGTATGAGATAAAGCGAAAATATTGCTGATATTTTTTCTAGCAAATTTTCAACTTTTCAATCACAGAAATTTCCATAGGTTTTCTAGAAAATTTGGGTCTGGTGTCATGATGTGTCGTTTCACATCATGATGCTCCATCAGAACCGAACCCGTCCGTTGTAACCCAAATGGATCCAGCATGACCCCAGCGCAGACCAGGTGAGACAAACTGGCAGAGCTGGTAGAAACCAGTTACTTTTACTCTCACCCAGAGTTTCTGGGTTCCCTCAGACGCCCGCTGAGAGGCTGGCTTCGTTCACCGCCGCAGTAGAAACGTCAGAAACGAAACACAGACGGAGAAAAAAGCAGATTCAGTTTCACACAGGCAAGAAAAGAATGACGCAGAAGAAGAGGTGATTAACCCGGAGCGATGTCTGGACACGCAGATGATGTTTGTTTTCCTGAAAATCAGCCGTCACAGAGGCGACGCTCATGGTTTTCTCCACCCAATTTAAAAAAAAAAAAGAATCTTCTGAGTTAAAATTCAAACTTTTTGAGGTGCTGAGGTGGTTTAGGGGTTAAGCACAACCCCCATATGGAGGCCTTAGTCCTCGACACGGCTGTCGAAGGTTCGATTCTTGGCCTGGTAACCTTTGCTGCATGTCTTCCCTTCTCTCATTTCCCTCTTTCCTGTCAAATAAAGGCCAATTAAGCCTGAAAATGTGTCACTTTTATGCGAACCCCTGAGAGTTTGGCACCACTAAGCAACGAATTAGTTTGCTTGTGCTTTGGGCCGGCTCTGTACGTCAGATAGTCTTCGGTCAGAGGTCTCTTCAGATTCGTTGCAAGACTGACTGCTGCTGGAGATCCTTTGTTTAAAATGTTAAGTTGCATCAACATAATTCAGTTGTTACCAGCAATTTATCTAATCAACTATTTACCTTTTTTTCAGTGCAAATCAGACTCTGATGGACTTTCTTGACTTTTTAGTTACTAAATGTAAAATATATTCTAATAGCGTCCATTTTATGTCTCCTGTTTTGAGAAATGTTCTACAAAAAACCTTTAGAAACTTTTTCTAAACTTTTTGACTTTAGAAATTTTTTCAGAGTTTCAAGAAGACAAAAAAAAAAGAAATTTCCAAGTTGCATCTAGAAAATTTCTGATGTCAAAATTTCAGCTTTTTTCTTGCAGATTTTCAACTTTTCAAATTCAGAAAATTTCTACATTTTACTAGAAAATTTGTAAGCTTGATCTCAAAAGCTAAAATTTTTTCTGGACAAATACCCAAATTTTGAAACTGAGAAATTTCTGAATTTTCTAGAAAATTTCAGTTTCTTCTGGCAAATGTTTGACTTTAGAAATTTTCAAGTCTTTTCTAGAAAATTTTTGAAGTTTAAAAATTTCTATTTCTTTTCTTCCACATTTTCGAATTGTGTAACTCAAAATTAATCTCAAAATTTGCTTAAAAACATCTTTTAAAGCACATTTTCGACCTTAAGAGTTCAGAAAACACCAACGTATATTTTAGTTTATTTATTTTAGAACATTTCTGATATTATTCTCAATATTTTTTTTTATTTTATGGCAGAAATTTACACAGTTTTTGTTTGCCATTTACAATTGCCCAAATACTCCGTCGTAAAAACATGTCCATCACATTCTGATGAGATGAAAATTTGTGAAAATCTGCCTTTTAGCAGCAGGTCCAGCGCCGCGCAGCTGCGCAGTGGAGACGCTCCTCTGAGTTGTGCGCAGCTGCTGCGCTCTGATTGGCGCAGAGAGGCGTGTTCCCCGCAGGAATGCGGCGCTCAGGTGGAGGGAGAGTCACCGACTCAGAGCTCTGCGCTCCACAGCTCGCAGGACGCTCCGCGCTGCGCACCGCTGCTCTCCTTTGCGCACTTTGAGCGGACAGATCAGCCGCAACCTGCTGCTGATTTGACTTGGAATCTGTTTCGTGTAAAAGTTTATTTCTCAATCGGACTGATTTTCTCATGACTCACAGCTGGTGAACTTATCACGTCACTTCTTGCAGCAGGACTGTCCTCAGGAAGATGCGTTCATGTTTTCCACGCTCAGCTTTCCCCAGAAGGACCGAAGGGATGTGAGGCGCTTTGGGAGCCGAGAGCGCAGCTGCTTGGATGGATCTTCCCTCCAGCTGAAGGAGAATCAGCAGAAATAATAGAAATTATTCCCTACCGCGTGTTTCTAGAGACGGACCGGACCGGACCGGACCGGACCGCAGCAGGACGCGCACAGCCAGCAGACCGGACATGGGCTCTGTGTTTGGGTCTGGACACCCTGCAGCGGGGCCGCGCCGCGCGTCACAGCCGCGTTGTTTCACATCATGATGCTCCATCAGAACCGAACCCGTCCATTTTAACCCAAACGGATCCAGCATGGCCCCAGCGCAGACCAGGTGAGACAAACTGGCAGAGCTGGTAGAAACCAGTTACTTTAACTTTAGTAAAAATACTTTTAGGAATATTTTTACTGCGCTGATTACGTCATAATGTTATGACGTATTTTTACACATGCAGTTTTTATTAAAGTTTCAAAACTTTTATTTTGAAGGAAACTAATTTGGAAAAAAAATACATTTTGCCTGATTTTGTTATTTTATGTTACTTGTTGTCATTTTAGTCCTTAAAATACAAAAATGTCCACTTAATTTTATATTTTGGTTGGTTTGATTAATGAACTTTTAAATCTTAAATGGTTGATACTTTAGTAAACTTTTTACCAAACACTTTTTTACCCTTGGTTGAAGTTTTACTGTCTCTGTTGGGGTCCAGCTTTGTGAAGTGACACATTCCTCCGACTGCAGCAACTTTAAATATTTACCTTGAGTTACTTTTTTTCTTGCAAAGGCTTGAAGATTTGCTGAAGAGGGAGGCGACAGATTCCAGACAGTTTGTTTCTCAGTTTGCTTCGTTTTCTGCAGATTTTACTGATTCATATTTACTGAAGTTCTTATTTGTTTTTTTTCTGTTCCCTCACATAATGCTCATAGCAGCACCACAGCATGATGCTGCTATTACCATGTTTCATACACAGCATTTTGGGAAAGGAAACAATGAATTGTGACTTTAATCTCAAAATAAAGTTAGTTTTATGTCAGAATTATGATTTTAGTGTTTAATTTCATAAAGACGTGGATTTAACAGGAACATTTTGAAAAAGTAAAAAATGTTTCATTTTGAAAGTCAGAAATGTTCAAATTCTTTTAATGAAATATCTTGGAATAATGGAAAATTTTCTGAATTTTTTTATTTATTTTTTTACTTTTGATAATCAAAAATTTCCTAATTTTTTCTAAAAAAAAATTCTATGATTAATTTCAACATTTCTGAATTTTTTTTGCTCTTCAAACTGAGTTTTTTTTTCTAGACAACTTATAAGATTCATCTATTTTTTGTTGTTTTTTTCTATTTTTTTTCAACTTCTTAAGAAATTTCCATGTTTTTTCTAGAAAATGTCTGGGATTCATCTCAACACTTCTGACTTTTTCTGAAAAATTTCAGACTTTTCAATCTCAGAAATGTCCATGTTTTTTCTCAGACTGTAAGAGATTTTTGGTGGAAATTGACTCCATTTTTCATGTGTTTAAAGTGGCCCTGGTATGCCGTCGTAGTTTTGAGGTAATCCTGCTTCCGTATCGTTGCTCTGCTTTTATCTCCTCTGTCACCAGCTATAAATACTCGGCTCATATTTGATCTGATCTGTCGCCGCTGCAGAGAAACCCGGGCTTCTGCCCCCTGAACCTTTACATTAAAACCTGTTTCTGAAAGTCTTTCACAGCGGAGGGTGAAATGTTTTCAGTTGGTTTGGAGTGAGACGTGACTCTGGAGAAGTTTGGCCCCTGGCGCTTCTCTTCTGATGACTCTCAGGAGGAATGTGTGTGAGATCCAGCCGTCAGATTCATGAACACATTTAATCTGCTTACCTTTGGAAGACTGAGCATATGGCTCCACAACGAGCGCTCTGATTGGTTCTTACACACAGTGATGTCATTCCTCCAGGGAGGAATTTGGATGCACCAGGTATCAACACGAGAGAAATTTGTTGTTAGCAAGATAACGTGGTTCAGAGCAGCGAAAGGTTTAATCCGGCTCCTGTTTTGGATGAAAACAACTTCATGTTTTACAGAGTTGCAGTGAGGAAGTTCATTATTCTACAGCCATGATCTGTGATGGACGCCAGCTGGAGGGAAGACATGATGCCACCAGAGATTTAGCCTAGGAAGCACAAAGTGAACCATCAGCTTCATAAACTCTGATTTTCACTATAAATAAAACATCATTTACTCCTCAGAAGTGTTGGAGAAGTAATACTGACGTTCACACCAGCTCCGTTTAGTCAAGTTTAATTCAGTCCGTTTGTCTAAAACGTCCGGCTCGGCTGAAGAGGTCAGAACTCAAACTCTGGTCCACCTACAAACCTCAGTCTGTTCGGTTGCAGTGACCAGGAAGTGGACAAAAGCACCGGGCATTCTGGGTAAATACAACCAAATCAAACATGCTAGCCTAGCGATAGAAGGAAAAATAATAAAATAAAGAGAAATCTTAAAACCGCTAAAATCTGATGCCACTCCGTTCGTGAAGAAGGAAGTTGTGCTTCGTGACTTCAGACATTTTTGTGTCGTTTCCTTCAGTGGTTCTTCGGTTTTCTAGAAAAAACTAAAAAAATTCTTAGCTTGAAAAGTAAAAACATTTCTAGAAAACACTTATACTGTTAAGTTGAATTTCAGAAATATTCTAAAAAATAATAACATTTTCTGAGTTTGAAAAGTCAAAAATTGGCAAGAAAAAACTTGGAAATTTATCGGTTTCAAAAGTAAAAAAAAATAAAAAATTCACTTTTGAAACCAATAAAATTTCCAAAAGTCAAAAACTTCTCAGTTTTCTCATACAAATTCTGGAGCTCAGAAATGTTCATGATTTTTCCAGAAAATTTCTCAGATTAATCTAAATATGTTTGAGTTTTTTTGACAGAAATGTTTTGTTTTTTTTCTACGTATAATATCCGTAACGTCACATCTTAGTGCCTGGAAGTTGATTTTAATCTAAAAGAAAAAGAAGGGTTTCCATTCATGCCCAGAGAAACTCCTGATGCTTTCACGTATCATCAAACAGACCAGAAACACTTAATTGTCTAATCTCTGGACTTGTTTATTATATTTACATTTGGCTTCCTGGTTTAAACCTGAGCTGGGCTTTTTGGATCAGGTTTCCACGTTCTTGTTGTCGCATGCATCTTTGGTTAGCTTGAGGTTTAAACGAATCAGATTAGCTTGGAGTTAAGAGACCTTTAATCTCTCTTCTTATTGGTTCACTTCTCCTGCAAACTCTTTCCCACTTGCAGTTATTAAACGTATTTGAGTAACTTATATTTTTATCTCTCTGAGCTGTAAAAAGCATCAATCCCCTCCTTGAATAACAAAGTTTTTTTTCCATCTTTGAATCAAAGGGGAATAATTTTTGGCCTCCAGTTTAGTGAAAAAATGCAACAAAGAGTCAGTTTGTGTCCCTTAAAAAATGACTAACATGCAGCGACTTTCTGCTCCCAATTTAAAACGTTGCAGCTGCAGTTTTCTTGTCAGGAAACAGAGTCCATAAAGGATAAAAGGAAAGTTAATTAACTAATCAACGTCGGGTCGGATCCTAAAGGTCCGACCCGACAGCGAAACGTCAAAGTGTTCAGATGATTCCAGGTTCCTGCTAACTCGGCTCCAACTAGAAAATAGTATGAGTGAGTGATTACACTAATAAAACTCCCGTTTCAAGGTTCACTCAGATAAAACTTTACAGCTCTAACAAGTCCCTGATTTTACAAATCCAGCCTGGGAGTTTGTGACGTTTCTTTTTGACGCCTTCTTGAGGTTTTTTTACGTCGGTATCATGTATTTGTATCAGTCGCCGTGTCTCATGTTGCAGAGCGTGATTGCAGATGACCTTGGAGGCTCTGATTCAGTCAGAGGCTGAGAAGATAATCTCATAATCCCTGAGGTATGATGGTGAACCGAGTCTCTCTGTCATGAAAGGAGCAAATTAGCCAAAGCGAAGGAACAAAAGAAGGAGAACAAATCAGAGTTTGATCTCGAAATTTTGCCAGCAGGGAATCTGCATTTGTTTCCTTCAAGTTTTTTTATTCCAAATTGAAATTTTCTTAGCTGCACAGTGGCGCAGTTGGTAGAGCTGTTGCCTTGCAGCAAGAAGGTTCTGGGTTCGATTCCCGGTCTTTCTGCATGGAGTCTCCATGTTCTCCCTGTGCATGGTGGGTTTTCTCCAGGTACTCCGGTTTCCTCCCACAGTCCAAAAACATGACTGTCAGGTTAATTGGCCTCTCTAAATTGTCCCTAGGTGTGAGAGTTGTGTGTCTCTGTGTTGCCCTGCGACAGACTGGCGACCTGTCCAGGTGACCCCGCCTCTCGCCCAGAACGTTAGCTGGAGAGGCACCAGCAACCCTCCCGACCCCACTGAGGGACAAGGGTGAAAGAAAATGGATGGATGGATGGAATTTTCTTAAAGCATCTCAATCTAGAGTTCCTTTCTGGAGGTTCTTTAAAGTTTTTCTCTAGACTTTTACTGAACTTCACCTCAGTATCTGATTATTTTCAGATGAATGTCAGTTAATGTGATTTTAAAGTACAGCATGAATGTGAAGTCGCATTTTCTACAAATACAAATCTGAAAACTGTGGCATAAATGTTTATTTAGGGAGTTTTCACACTGGCCTTGTTGAATTCGCTTTAATCAAACCGAACAACTCTGGTCCTGCAAACCTCAGTCTGGGTTCGGTTGACGTGAACTCTGTTTGAATGCATGTGTGAACACCAAGCAGCGTAGGGAATTCTGGGTAAATACAACAAAAGCAAATGTGTTAGCTTAGCGCTAGCAGAAGAAATGTCTTGTCATGTTTTGTCAAAGACAAAAGAGAAATCCTAGGCCATTAAAATCTGACACCACCTCATTTTTGCTTTTATTTGGAGAAGAAGGAAGCAGTGCTCAGAGGTTTTTTTGTTGTTTTCTTCAGTGGTTCTTGGTGCAGCGCCCCCACAGGCGGGGAGGGGAACAGGTTTGACTCAGTGCTGTGAACCACAGCAGCTGAAAATGTCACAAATGTCTACCAGACTATCAGTTTTAAGTTAATAATTCCTTAATATTGATGGCAGATTATTTCTCTTATGTTAACTTTTTAATCGATATTAAGAAATTATTTACTTAAAACAAGCTACTACATTTTGCTGAAAAGTTATTTATAAGTTAGTTGTGTCTTATTTCAAATGAACTAAGATATTTGTAGGAGAAACTAAACCAAAATACTGAGAAAGATTTTATGTTTTTGCATCAAGTTACAAGTGCGTGACCCATTTTTCTGATTTTTATCACAGAAAATCTTTAATTTCTTCAGTTTCACTGATGTGAAACAGGTTTTTGATGTAGCAGACAGTAGTCGTTTAAAAGTCGTCTCTCTGCTGTTTGTCAGTAAAGCAGCTGCGGAGGCACAAAGCGTCTCCTCTGAGGGCTTGTTTTGTTTTGTTAGCAGGACCTGAGCGAGGCCACGGCGCCTCGTCAACACAAACGCGGGGTCAGAGTTCAGCGCCGACCTCAGACCCAACATCTGCTCCCGTTCAGCAGCGCGCTGCGCGTCGCCCGCAGGACGAATCCCGAACACGGACAGACCTCTGAGGGGTCGCAGGTCAAAGCCAGGCCCTGCTTCTCTGGGTCAACATGTAGAAACACTCCAGTCAAGGTGTCTCCCACCTTCTCTGGGGTCAAAGGGCACATGGGTGCGCGTTCGCCGCAGAGAAGTGACTGCAGTTTGTTTGTTCAGGGTGTGAATGTGAGCCTACCTGCCGCTCAGGGTGTTTGAGTTCACAGAGGAGATTTAGCTCTCCTCTGCATTGTGCAGGAGCTGCACCTGCAGGTGGCGCTGTTTGGGATTATTCAATTAAACCCTGACTAATATCACCGGCTGAATCACAACTACTTCATTGGGCTTTTAGAAGTATGAAGCACACGTCTGACTGAAGAGCTTTGGGAGTAAATATCTCTAAATATGTTTTCAGACCTGATAGATTTGGCTTGATTGGGGACAAAAGTTCAATTTACCAACAAACCAAACCATTAGAGCAACCTATTCCCCTCCTCGCCTGTGGGGGCGCTGCACCAAGAACTACAGAAGGAAACAAGACAAAGACACTGAGAGCAGCTTACTTCTTCATGAAATGTAAATGACAATGAAGTGGCATCAGATTTCAGAGGTTGGAGGATTTCTCTTTTATCTTGGCTCGGCTAGCATGTTGGTTTGGGTTGTATTTACCCAGAATGCCCTGCATCATGGTCCACTTCCTGGTAATGGAGCTGTTTCCGGTCTGCTTGGTGTTTACATATGCATTCAAACCAAACCAGAGTTCATTTCAAGAGGCAAAGGGTTTGTATTCGGACCACAGTTCAGTTTATTGGTCCGATTAGGCGTTCACACGTCTCCAAACGAACCGGACCTTCAGATCTCCAAATGGACCGTTTGTCTGGAAAGTCCGGTTTGTTTACAGAGGTGTGAACGGGTAATCGGACCAATAAAGCGAACTCAGTCTCGGTCTGGTTGAAGTGAACTGTGACGAAGTTCAAATGCATTTTTTATCATTTACTTATAAAATAAACACTTAAGAAACATTTTGTTCATTTACAAACAAAAAGATAATACAGGACGGGTTCAATCACCAGCTGAATCACGATTACTTTAGAAGCTAAAGAAGAAGCTAAAGAAGAAGCTAAAATATAAAGCATAAATAAAAAAGCTATGGCTTAGCTTTTAAATCATATTCTTCAGCTTAAGGACATTTAGATCATCCATTCTGCTAAGAGCTTTGAGATACAAACAGTCCTAACATCTGTGACATTTAAGGCATTTGGAGATATGAAAGAAAAATGTCCCAGTAATATTTATAAGAAAGTGGAAGCAAAACAGAAACCGGCAGGAAGTGATGTAAACAAAATGACAATACTTAACACTAAAAGAACCAAAACTGCTACCATAATTAATGCAAACTAAACTGAAACTAATCAACATTTAACCAATTCTAACAACTAAAAACGAGCAAACGCACCACAAACGAATTAAAACTAACTGAATTAGACAAAAAGTCTCAAAATAAAACTAACACAAAGCTAGTATAGATAGATGGATGGATAACTTCATCGTCTGGCTGCTGGTTCTGCCGTCAGTCAAAACAAACAGTCTCGTGTTGATTAAAGACATTTCGCTCCCTCTGCCCTGGAGTTACTCACTAATGTGCAGCTATAGTCTTAATGAGAGCAAGACGAGGCAGGCTGACCCCTGCTGACCCCTGAACGGGCCCCTCAGCCATGGGGGCCGAGCAGTCGGAGTCCAAACATGAGCAGAAACTGATGAATCGCTTAAATCTGTGTATTTCATTAAGTTATGGTGGGGAACTGTCTGTGCTGAGGCTGAAGTGAGGACCCCTCGTTAGGAATGCCTCCATTATTTTTACGGCTGTTCTGGGACGCGGTTTGAGCTCCGAGGTTGTAAAACTCTGAAGAAAAGTCGGGATAAAAAAAAGAAATTAGGAGTTATGATGTGGTTTCTGCTCTTCTCTCTCTCTTTTTATTTAATTAAAAATAATCACGGTTGACGGCGACTTCATTAAATTCACCAGATTTTCACACATGCAGTGAGAAAAGACATAAACTTTCATCTAAACTAAACCTTTCCTGTTTCAGGTTTGGGGGGTTCTTTGCCAAATTATGCATTAAAGCTCCACACCATAAACACAACGATGTGACATCATGGGAAAATCGCTGTGAGATTTGTTTTCCTGTGTGAAAGCTGCACAAAGAGCTCTTAAATCTCCAGGTGGGGTGCCGGACCTCCTCCTCTAATCTAAGTCCAGGATCTCCTCTTGATGGTTTTCTTGGTTTAGACTAAATTTCTTTTTCACATATTGGAACTTTTGGCTGTTTTTATGTTGCTTTTATTTTTTCTATCAGTTGAAACAAGCAAGTCACTGCAGAAGAGACACTAAAATGAAAATAACAGCATCCTGGATTGAAATACAGTGAGAAATATGCAACTGTTAGAGATTACCGCAATGTTAAATGAATATAAATCTGCAACAAGCGAATGCGTTGTCCTGACTGAGGACGCTCCCAGTTCTCCCAGTTCGCCAGACGGAGCGCTAAGGTTTTTGCTAACGGTTTGGAGTTTAAAGTTGAAGCAGACAAATGTTTTATGATCTTATAGACACACAAATTCACTACAAACAGGCCAACATGTTTAATACATATTTTGATATCAATTATTTACCAACTATGCAAAGATTTGCAGATGTTAAAGTTTAGAAAGGTTTAATTTTAGGAATTTTAGACCATCCATCCATTTTCTTACACCCTTGTCCCTCGGTGGGGTCCGGAGGGTTGCTGGTTCCCATCTCCAGCTGGCGTACCGGGCGAGAGGCGGGGTCACCTGGACAGGTCGCCAGTCTGTCACAGGGCAACACAGGACACACAACCATGCACACACACACTCACACCTAGAGGCAATTTGGAGAGGCCAATTAACCTGACAGTCATGTTTTTGGACTGTGGGAGGAAACCGGAGTACCTGGAGAAAACCCACCATGCACAGGGAGAACATGGAGACTCCATGCAGAAAGACCGGGGCCGGGAATCGAACCCAGAACCTTCTTGCTGCAAGGCAACAGCTCTACCAACTGCACCACTGTGCAGCCCCGAATTGTAGACCATTATATATTATATTAAGGATTTATCTTAATATAAAGTCATAGA
>NC_088832.1:33884053-33931553 GCF_904066995.2 Poecilia reticulata
TGCTTTTCACTGCTGTGGGGGAAATTAGAGGTTTGGATGAACCGCATAACCTTTTTATTGGTTTGTGCCCTGCTGGTTTTGTTGATTCCTCGCCTGGGTTTCATTGTTTTGACTCCTCTTTTGACTCCAGCTCCTCCTTGACGCAGTGAGCAAAGAGTTAAACGTGTGTGTTCGTAGCGCAGCTCCTGTGTGAGGATCTGGTGGGACGGCTGCCAGGTTCACTCCTCCTCCAGGGCGCAAACTCTGGAATGTGTTTGAGGAGAACCAGAGAGATTTCTCTAATCACTTTTATTGTTTTGCTCTGCTGATCCTGATCCATCAACCTCACAGGGCCGCTTTGTTATTTTTAGTCCCATCTACCGTTTGAATAGATTTATGTTCCTGTTAGATTCCTGGAGAAATATAAAAAAGGCTTTGTTGGAGCTCCATCCATACCATTTGTCTTTGACAGAATGACATCCCATCAATCTGTGCCTGGTGTTTTCTGAGCAGTCATTACAGGTTGATGACAATAGCTATCTGCGTCATGACAGCTTTAAACATGCAGGATGTCTCTGCAGATTGATGCTGCTGAGCAGCTGTTAGCATTCACAGCACAGAAAGCAGGAGGGAAGACATGAACATTTAGCTGGTTTTGACTTTTGACAACGATTGTCTTCCATAAATGCCAAATTTGTAGCATGTCAATACTTTCCTCCACCTGAGCTGAAAATATCTGCAGCTCCCCCAGCTCCTCTGTACTAAGGAGGGAAATTCTTACGTTAGTTGGATGTGAAGCGTATTAGGACCCTTTAGACAGGAAAAAACGTAGGAAGGATTAGATTAAACTATGGATTTTTCTAGAAAACGATATTTCTGAGCTGGAAAAGTCAAAAATATTCTATTTGAGAAATTTTAAAGAAAAACCTCAGAAGCTTCGGAGTCTGAGGAGTCAAAAATCGATCATTTTTGACTTTTGAAATGTCCACATTTTTTCTAGAAAATGTCTGAGATTAATTTCAAAATGTGATTTGTTTTCTAGCTATTTATTTGTTTATTTTTTTACTTTTCAAGCTTAAAAATTTGGTTGTTTTTCTTTCTAGAAACTCTGAGATTAATTTCCAAATTTGTCTGAACTTTTTGGTGGAAATTTTCTCATCTTTTCCTTAATATGCCGTCATAGTTGGATGCCATTTTATGTTATATTATTCCGGGGGGGCGTGTTTCTTGGGCAAAAACCGTTAGTGAAACGGTCACTGGGACTGACTAGTATATATTTCATTGAGGGAAACCTGGAATGCAGCGTTCATAACAAACACGTGTTCATCTGCTCTACCGCTAGCAAACAACCGTACTGATTAAATAACATAAAAGTCAAGCAGTTCCCTAAAAGTCCAACAGATGGCAGCAATGCACCATGCAAAACAAAACACCCACAGTTTACAGGACACACTTCCTGCTAAAGAGCCCCCTGGTGGTTGAAGAAAAATCCACATATAAACCGGAAAATATGAATATGAAAAAAAATCTGAATGCTCTCTGGTATTGTTCAGGGGGCCCGACCACATGTGGCGGCGGGCCGGATCCGGCCCGCGGGCCGTAGCTTGGGAACCACTGGTCTAAATGGTCAATTCAGGCTAAATAGTGTAAATAGTTTCAATGTTTGTCTGGTGTTTTCTTGGGCGTCAGCGTTGTGTTTTTGGCTCTCTGACTGCTGCAGGCCCCTTGGAGTTCGGACGGGGGTCCATCCAGTGACGCCTCACCGGGGCGTCCGGCGCGCGCCCGGCGGCAGCTGCATTTCAGGAACGCGTGGGCGGCGTGGAGCGGCTGGTCTGTCTGCTCCCGCAGCTGTGGGGGCGGAGCCTCGGTGCGAACTCGCACCTGCATCACCAGGTGATGATCTGTCGTCTGGCCTTCAGGGAATTTCCTGCTGGAGCTTTTAGTAAATGTAAACTGTTATTATCCTCATGACTCTGGACCATCTTGAGGTGGAAACATTTTGTTTTTCTGGATTTGGTAACAAAAAAAAACATCAACATTTACTTAGTGAGATTACAATCTTTCATCAGATGTTAGTTTAGGATGAAACTTTAGGATATTTAAATTATAGTCTAAATATTTAAATTCACATTTTGCACATTTATGCTTCCTTTTCAGTCTGTACTTCTAAAAACAGCCTAAGTGCTTATAAAACAACCATCTGGTTCTTGGTAATAAGTTGAAGGTTTTCATTTAATCTCAATTTGGGATCAATAAAGTATTTTTGAATTTGAATTTTTGTGTCTGGAAAATGAACAGTTTAAAAAATGTAACATATCACCAGGCACTGCCCGTTACCTAGCAACCCCGGCAAGCCCAGACTGTTACCTAGCAACCCTGAAGAAGCCCAGGCCGTTACCTAGCAACCCAACTGAACCCAACAGAACTGACCAGACTAAAATCTCATTATCCAAGAATAAGTTTGTGCAAAAAACATGCAACCTGACGTGTAATATTTCTGCTAATAAGCTGTTTTTGTGTGCAGGAATCCGGTGGGCGGACCGTGTGCCGGAGATCCCAGACAGTACAAGATCTGCAACACCAAGGTCACTGCAGCTCCAGGGTTTCCTCCCTCAGAGAAAATCTGTCCGTTTTACGACAATGGCCGATGTTTGCTTTACAAATTGGTCTCATAGGCGTGTCTGAGAGGCATTTCAGGGCGTGAAGTTTCACTGGTTACCGCTGGTAGGCTGCGCCGGGATGCGTGTGTGGGATGGATGGACTTTTGTCTCTGGTTATTTTTTATGTTTAAAACCAGAAGTTATATTTTTCCTTCTCTGTCGTATCTGAATGTAAAACCTTCAGGAATTTTTCACATGATCAATCAGTCAAATCTGTTTTATTTCTCTGCTTTAGTCTCAAATCATTTTTGCTCATCTAGAAACTAAACATTAAAACACGAGGAAACTTTCAGCCAGCTGTAATCAGAAGTTCATCCACGTCCTCTAAACATGAGCTCGGCTTTTTATAAAATGTGTTTTTCTTGTCTGCAGGTTAATTCTGAAGATGATCACCTCGATGTTTCAGCGTGTCATGATGCATGTCTGTGTTTGTGCAGGCGTGTCCTCCGGGCTCGGAGGACTTCAGAGAGATGCAGTGTGCTGCGTTCAATGACCGGCCGTTGGTGTCCGGAAACTCCTTCAGATGGACAACGTTTCACGGAGGTCAGATGGAAAAGAACAACCTGAGCAGCCATCTTGGTTTCCATCAAGAGCAAAATGCTGCAATTTTTACAACCTGGAACTAGAATACAGCAACTTAAACTGTCTTCTGATTGGTCCTTTAGATTTGCTACCGTCCAATCAGTTGAAAGCATAAAGATTGATGTTATACACTGCAAAAATGCAAAATCTTACAGAATATTTTTGGTCTAGTTCCAAGTGGAAATGTATTGTTGAAATAAGACAAAACTAACTTAACTTTTCAGCAAGAAATCAGATCTTGTTTGAAGTTGATAATTTATTAATATTGATGAACAGTATTTGTTCCATATGCAGATTACTTCAGTTATGTAAAAAATGTCTTAAGTGAAATAATGTGACAAATTGCATCGGAAAAAAAATTAGTAAATTTTTTTTACATGTAATCAAAAATGAACAAATTACTAAATTTGTAACTCAATTTTGTAATTGAGTTACAAAATGAACTAAATGTTTGAAGTTGTATCACCTGTTTTCTTTTTTCAGTGTGGAACTGGTTTTTCATTCATGTGTTTTTAAATGTGTGGTTTTGTTTTATGAGTCGTTGAAGTGGTTTGCACTTCAGAGCCTCCGTAGGACTCAGATTTTCCCAAGTTGAACAAAACTGAACAGTTTCTGCAGATATAAACTCCGTTTTGAAATTTCCAATACGCACACGAATCATTTCCACATGTGCAATCCTTCATTTCACAACCGTTTCATCTCACTTTACCAACTTGATCTCCAAGTACAAATGAAATTTAGCACAAGCCGTTCTGTCTGATACCATCAACCAGCGATAAAACGATGCTGCCTCAGCGCTGACTTCTGATTTGTGAAACATATTTTCGCGTCTTGCTGACTTTTATCGCAGCTGGGAAGCCTTGAAAGCTCACAGGTGTCTCCTGCTGCAGGTGTTATTGTGATTTTCTCCCATATCTGCCAGTTTCTTCCAGATCTTTCCCACTCCTCGTTCCCATTTCCTGCATTTTATGCGTCTCTCTCTCCCCCCCAGTCCTGTTTCCTTTTATCATGTCTTGTTCCATAAAGACGAATGATTTACTGACTGCAGCTTTTCCCCGCCAGGCTCCAGCCCCTGTGAGCTCAGCTGCCTGGCGCTGGGACACAACTTCTACTACAACTTTGGTCACGTTCTGGACGGTACGGCCTGCGACCCGGAGGCCGGAGCTGTGTGTGTCAACGGACGCTGTCTGGTAAATGACAACAACACCTGGACGTGTGTGTTAGTCACAGTTTAAAACTCATCAGCATTGAGTTTCACACATTATTTATCAAAATAAGCATCATATAAACCAGTCAAAATGCTCTGGGCTAAGAAAATAAAACTAAAACTAAAATCAAGCACAGAAAGTCATGTTTTTTTTTTTTTTTTGTTGTAGGAAAAAGGATCTTGCATGTTTGATATTAAAAAGAATTATAATTATTAAATTATTTGGGTCACTTTGTTCCAAAACACTTTTTACATTTGGCCAAGTTTTTATTAAATTAAATTATTTAGGTGCAGCAAAATCAGCTTTCCAGTAAAAATCTTTGAATAAAAAAAAAAACATTTTGTTTTTACTTAACATTTTTCCATTGTAGGATAATAATATTGATCATTTTATCCAGAATAAAAACAAAGTATCCTTATGCGTAAACCATCTGCAGAAAATCTGCTTTTGTCCTGAAGCTCTGCACTGCAAAAACACAAAATATTACCAGTTTTTTTTTCTAGTTTTTAATGCAAATATCAGAAACTTGAAATAAGACAAAACTAACTTAAAAGTTACTTTTCAGCAAAATATAAAAGCTTGAACTATGTAATCAATATTTTTGGAATATTTATGGCCCATATTTTGCTGAAAAGTTACTTTTGTCATATTTAAAGTATTTGTACTAGCTTGAAAAGGTTCTGGGCTTTTGCAGTGTGTTTTATTTTAGCATCAGTTTATCCTTTGCTTTGGGTTTTATTTAAATATTTATTGATTTTGTAACTCAAATTGTTTGCTCTAGAAATAAACTGTAACTTGACTGGTTAAGTTTGTTTGATCTGGATCGGCTCCATCTGTGAGTCAGCTGAGTGGAAAACAAGCAGCTCTTCTCCTTCTGGAGCTAAACGCAGGTTAAGTTTGGGAAACGCTGGCCTCGGCTGCTGAAGACGAGGCGTAAGCGATGCTGACCGCTCTGACCGGAGCTCTCAGGAGAAGCGAGTCCCACGCTGGGCGTTTGGGCCAGAGTTCACTCATCAGTGTGGACTGCAGCCTTCAGGAAGCATTACAGCTCAGCTGAGTCTGCAGCAGGTTATTCTCACACAGATGGAGACGAACGCGCATCTGCTGCACAATATGTGATACTCAGGAGAGACGTCTGCTAGCAGAGGGACGCACAGCTGAGCGCCGGGATTACGGAGTCTCTGTGTTTACATGTGTCGATGTGTGTGTGTTTCTGGGCATGCTCTCTACGGCATTTGGTGTAAATAAGCGGATTTATGGGCCGTGGTGTCAGGCAGGGAGAGGTCAGAGCAGCCGAGGCTGAAACAGGAAGCAGATGCAGCCTGCAGCTGGTGATGAGGAGCACAGGTCAAAACGTGAGATCAGTCCAGGGCCGGTCAGCTCCAGGCCTCCAGGCCGGTCTCCTGCCACTACTTGAACACACCTGAGTCAAATAATGAGGTCATTAGCAGGACTCTGGACAACCTGTCTGCACTTAGGAGGTGATTCAGCTGTTGGATCCAGGTGTGTTGGACCAGGGAGCCGTCTAAGAGTTGCAGGACTCCGGCCGTCCAGGACCAGGACTGCTGAGCCCTGGATCAGCCTGAAGAACACACGGCTGCTTCAGAAAGGCTGCAGCGCATCCTCAGCAGGGCAGCCGAAATAATCCCACCTTATGTCCTCTAACAAGGACAAACTTCAGTCTATCTTATTGTGATTTTTTTTTTGTGAAAATCATATTTTGCATAAAAGTAATGTGTTGTATTGAGCTCGTTTTCAGTCTCTAGATCAAGGGTATCAAACGCTGTCCTGCAACTTTTAGCTGTGCCTCTGCTGCAGAATAATTAGCAGGACTAACTGATCTGCACAAGGAGGAGGTAATGAAGCCATTTCATTCCAGTGTTTTGTACCTGTGGCACATCTAAAACCTGCAGGACAGCAGAGGACTGGAGTTTGACACCTTGTTCCAGATACATGCTGAAAGTTTGACACATTGGAGGCGACGCTAACTGAAAAGCTAGTCACGCTAACAATAACCCTAATGTTTGCCAGTCATAAACATTAGCAAACGTTGATTCCAAAGGGAAATGAAATAAATTATTTATTATTTGTCAAATAATAATAAATCACTTTTGACTGTATCTAGAAAAACTGATTTAGGTGAAGCACTAAATTTAGCAAAAACACTAAAGTGGTCATCTAAAAATGAGTTAGTTAGCATATTAGCAGAAACCTGCACAACACTCCAAAGAATAGATTTGCAGTTGTGAACTACATTGTGTTGATCTATCACATACAACCCCAGACAAAATACTATTTTTGTGGACGTAATGAGAGAAAATATAAAGTCTGTCTGAATGTCGCAGGATTTCTAACTGTGTCTAAACTCTGCAGTGTTGAAAGTAAACAGAAAGAATCCCAGAGCTTCACCTGGAGGCATTTAGAATAGCATAGTGTATCGGAAAAACAGTTTGCTTCTCAATTCAGAGTTTATCCCAGAGTTTATCAGCCCAGATAATGAACGTATGCTCAGCTCTTATATTCGTTATTTGCTGGTTTGGTCGCTGCTTTCCTGAGGCCCAGTGAACTCTGTGCCACTATGTCACAAGGAGCTCATTTCCTGTTGTGCTCACACAGACTCTCAGGGTGTTTTGTGTCTTCAAAGCGGCTTTCTGAGGATGATTACAGGTTCTCTAGATTGTTGCTCTCTGCCCTGGGATCCTCCCCGTTGATTAACTCGCTCTGCAGAGATGAAGGCGAACAGGGAAAGCAATCATCGCTCCTGCTGCAGGATGCTCCACAGGCTGCAAACCATCCAGCTCATCCTCTTTGTCTTTAGCTTTGACATTTTTTATGTTTTACCAAACAACCTTTCCAAACTCCTGTTCCCTTACGAGCCCCAGAGATGCTGTTTTCCCCCAAATGTTAGCTGGAGATGAGGAAATACAATGTCAGAGGCAAATAATCTGAGCCTGAGGGGACGATTACTTGGCTGTATCAAAGCGGAGTGCACTGTAAAAACGCAACATCCTACCAAATACCTGCTGTTGTTTCTAGTGCACTTAAAATAAGACTAAACTAACTTTCAAGTAACTTTTCAGCAAAATACATGAGCTTGTTTTCACTAATAACTATTGAACATTGATTTAAAAGTTTTACTGGTAGATTATTATCGCTCATAAGACATTTTCCCGTGTTGTGATAAAATCTGCCGGTGTAACTAGTGATTTTTATTAATATTTAAGAATCATTGACTTAAAACAAGCTAATGTACACTGCAAAAACAGAAAATCTTACCAAGTATTTTCTAGTTTCTCTTTTAATACACTTGAAATAAGACAAAACCAACTTGGAAGAAATTTTCAGCAAGATATACGAGTTTGTTTTAAGTCAGTATTTCTTTAATATTGATTTAAAAAGTAATAGTTTTCACTTATAACAAGACATTGAACTACCTTTTAGTGGAAATATCTTAGAACATTTGAAATATTATAAACTTAACAAGTAAACTTGTTTTCAGTGTATAATTCCTTAATTTTGATCAAAAAGTAGTTACACTACTGCAGATTTAGTAAGGAATTGTTTTAAAACAAGCTCTTATCTCACTAAAAATGTACTTTTGTAGGTTAGTTTAGTCTTATTAAAGACATTTACAGTAGAAACTGGACAGGACTTTGTGTTTTTGAAAGGTTTCCCATTCGTGTTTCCTGCAGAAGCCCGGCTGCGACTCCATCTTGGGTTCGACGCAGCAGGAAGATGCCTGCATGGTGTGTGGAGGGCACAACACCACCTGTCTGCACCACAAGAGTGTGTACCAGAGCAGCGGGCTGGAGGCAGGTAGGACACACACACACACACACACACACACACACACTCACTCATGCCACACACCATCATGCCTTTCTGCCTCAGGAATGCGATGAAGTGGTTTCAGAAAGCCGTGTGAGGATAATTCCTGCCTCTCGTCTTCCTTTCACACCCAACAGCTATTAGTCATTCAGGCTTATTTAGCAGAGTGTTATTACCCGACTGAGTGAATATTAACCATGGAAACAGCTCTGCAACACAAAGGTGATTGGCTGCTTTCCCAGAAGGGCTCCAGCTAACGGCACATTTAAAATGACTGTGGTTAAGATTTCAGGGAGAAAAATCTCCCAGCAGTTCTGGCTTATTGCCACCGAAACATTTTTACCTCCACTGGCACCTGCAGGTTCACGATAATATAGGGTCTGACTGCATGCTGTGGAGAAAACTAAATGTTTTTCTTCCCTTGTATCCATCTGCAACAAACCTTGAACAGGAAATAATAACAGCTTGAGGCAAACTGACGAGTGATTGGAGGGTTATCTTTTACAGGCTGAGCGCTGTAAATTTTATAGCGCCTTGTAAACCGAGAGAAATCATTGTCAAAATGACGACATTGTGTGATGATTATGTACTAAAGTATTACAATATTAGGATTGTTTTTCTATTTTTAGACCCAGTGATGAGAACCTGCAGAGTTTTGCATCTAGAAGCTGCATAAGTTTTAGGTTTTTGGGGATATTTAGGACGGTGTCATCTGCATACGGGTGATCGTCTTCGCCTAACTGAGGCATGTTGACGTGTTTGTGAAGAATCAGAGACAAAAATACTCCAACTTTCATTCTGTAGTCGAGTTTCTGCAAACACCATTATTTGCTGGTATGTTTCTAATAACTCCACATTCGTCCCAACAACCTGAAATTCATCTGGTTAATGTTTACATCATTCATCAGTTTGCAAGTGTAGGAAAATAATTTCTCCTCTATTCCAGAAGCAAAGCGGGATTGTAGAAGCTGCCAGTGGACATCCTAAATTTATAAACAATTAAACCAAATATTAATATAAATTTGCATTAAAATGTTGTTTTAGGCATATAGAAGTGTCAATTGCATAGAAATGACTGTGTCCATCTGGGTAAGATTTAGTCTCACATGATGTTTGCGAAGCTTCAGAGGTAAAAATACTTTGAGTTTTACAAGTCAAATTTAAACGTTTCACAGAAGTGTTTAACTTCCAGAGCTAGGAAGTAGAAACAGGAGCAGTGTCTTGTTAAAATGATAAAGCTTATCATTATAATCAAGTATCGCTTCTGCTTCGGTTTCTGCGAATTCCTAAAGCTTGTGTTTGTATTTGCCAGGCGGGCCGTTTGGATACAACGAAGTGACGATGATCCCGGCTGGAGCCACTCACATCCGAGTCACCGACAACAGCAGGAATTATCTGGGTAAGAGATATCGCTACCCTTCACTCGCTTTAAAACTTATTATTACAACTGCTCCCCGGAGACCGGCCAGCGGCTCGCTGTCCGTCTGCTTTCTGCACCAGGCTTCTTCTTTCCAAGTAACATAATCTCTAAGGTTATCTATTCTCATCGCTGTGTTGGCGACGCAAATAAAACAGACCCAGAATGGCTCAGGCTGTGGTTTGGGAGGGATGCAGAGCATCTGTTTTCATCTGCTGCTATGGAAACCGCCTTAAATAACCACACCATCATTTGTTCCTCTGTCACCCTGAAATCTTTAACAGCTTCGCCTGAAAAATCCATCATCAGAAGCATTTGAATCGGTTTGTACGACTACTCAGTAACTCCATTCACTGTTATTGATCGTCAGCGCTGCAGAACGGTCGATCCCAATTTGTGATCAACGGAAACTGGAAGATCAGCGTTCCCGGTGAGTACAGCGTAGCTGGAACCAAGCTGCTGTACCGGCGTTCTGCAGACACCTGGGAGAGCTTCGAGGTGCCAGGACCGACCCAGGAAGACCTGCATCTGATGGTGAGAGCTGTTTCACGAAGCAAGGCAATAACAACCAGGGATGCGCTGATTTATCGGTGGCAGTTTCCTTAAATGTATCAGATCGGTGGTCGGCCGATATTTAGATTGACGACACGTGAAGCCGATCTTATCTAAGTCAGCAAACTTAGTGGGAAAACACTGTTAAACCAAACAAACAGTTAAAGGATTGAGTGTGACTATAACTATTTATTTCTTAGGTAATTTGAGTAATTTTGAATGAAACAGCTCTATATCCTTGCTAACGACAGAAAATACATTGGAAGAAAAATGTATCCCTTGTTGTCCCTTTGTGGGGAAATTCATGATTACCAGCAGTGAGCAGGAAAAATAGAAACATGCTGATTCACACAAAGCTAAAATATAAATACAATAAGACTCTGTACACAAGGAACAAATTTACAACATCAGAAAAAAAACTGTTTAGTCCTTGAAGTTGGCATACTCAGATTAAAAACAATTACTGTCATAATTATTGGTTTGGTTTCACCGATTGGTTGGTTGGCATCATCTGCTGAAGTATCAGGTCCCATAAAGCCACCAGAACAAAGAGCTGATTTTATCCGGGGGATAACAGCAGGATTATGGGAATTAAGGAGAATCTGTGTTGAGCAGCGGCTTTAAAACTCCAAAGTTAGCATAAAGTTTAGTCTGCTTAATTCAGACTGGAACAATGAAAACGCTGAGCTTCGGCTTCCCTCATCTTCCTGCTGGTTTTTTATGCCATTTAACACACCAGTTTAGCTCAAAACTGCGTCAGTTTCTCCCATTTGTTGTGGTTTTTATAAACACAAAACAGAGGTCAGATCTGCCAGCATTTATAAACTATACTGCTGATATTAAGACGTTTGTTTGCAGATGTAATAAGACCATCTCTGAAGAGAGAAAGCCATTTCCATGCGCCGCTGTCCTCTGTGGAAACCATCACTCGACTTGCTTTGGAGGAAAAAAAATCGTACAAATGCGAACAACATTAAAGCCGCAGAAACTTTTATGAAAAATATTTTCTTACATATTTGTTAAAACTGTCACTATAGTAACAGTGTGTTATGAGACGGGTAGTCTGTGAAAAAAACTAACTCCTCTACCTTCTCCCAGTGCTAAATAGAAACAGCCAATCAGAGCCAGGAGGCGGATCTTAGTGCTGTCAATCATCCCTGTGTGCGTGCTGCTTATGAAACAGCTTTTCCTCGTCGGCACAACCTGTCGTTTCTGCTCAGGCTAGTTAGTGTAGCCACAGATGATGGCACATAAACAGCTTTCTTGTAATGGTGAGTTGTTTTTCCACCATTTAGCACCAAAATATATTTTTTTAATAAAAGTTACATAACACAACTTTAAGCCCTTTAGTTTGAATCCATTTCAATCCATCGTATCAAACCAGAAACACCAATGTAAACACTTCCGCTCTGTTTGGCTGGTTAACTGATATATTTACCAATTAGTAACTGATTGGTTGACTTTTTTTTTTCTTTTTTTGTAAACATGATTCTGTTTTCTTGTGTTCAGGTTCTGGCGACAGACAGAAACCCAGGAATCGAGTATGAGTACTGGCTTCCACTGGACCAGTACGCCCAGTACCACGGCAGGAGGAGTCCTCTGCGACAGGCTCACCACACAGCCAGCTACTTCCCCAGAGGCCAGCCCACCACGCCAACCACCACCTCCAGGGCGCCGCCCAGCACCGCCCGGAAACCCCACTGGAGTGAGTTAAACACACAGGCTTGCGTGTTCTCACTGAAGCAGAAAACATTTATAAAAAACTGAAAAATAAGAATAAGATGCAGCACAGTGAGGGCAAATCTACCTAAAGTATGTGCAGGTGACGGGTAATTTAAAGCGGATCTTCTATGCATAATTCAGGTTTTGCATGTCTTTGCACTTCGATTTGGGCCTTTGCTGCTTCAAAACCCGACCCAGGTGCTTAAACAAACCATCCAACTGGCTTTTGGTGTCTGGAAAATGAGATGTTTCAAAAACCTTCCGTCACAAATCAGCAGGTACTGCCCCTCAACTAGCCACCCCAGTGAAACCTAGCCTGTTAGCTAGCAACCCAAGCTGAGCTCCAGCATGTTTGGTCAGTTGGTTTTACCAATGTATGTCCTGTACAATGGCTGCTGGAAAAGACAAATGTTTTGTTGTTGACCTGCCAGCTGCAGGTCAAAAGGTCAACATTGATTTTTGAATCGGCTCATTTTCCAGACACCAAAAAATGTATAGACAAGAAACAACTGGGTGTTTGTTTGTGTTTTAAGCGCTTGTTGTTTTTAGAGGCAGTTGAGACCCAAATGGAAGTATAAAAACTTGCAAAATGTGAATTTTGACTGGTGCGTCCCTCTTTAAGAGCCATCCTTTAATGTCCACAGAGCAACTTTCGGCTCCGGAGCTGCAGGTTGATCTTTCTGAGAGGAAACCGCAGAGCCAAGATTAAATTGGTTCCAATTATTGTAATTGCACAAATTAGAGCGAGCCCATTTGGGTTCAGAGAGTGAAAACATCTGTGGTGATTCACCTTTACCCCGCCGCTGACCTCCCTGATTCAGAGGAACGCAGCTGCTTTATCTGCACTAATAAGTGTGGATTGCAAACACGCTGGATTCCTGCTCACCTCCCCGATGTTCCTGAGCCACATGGAAATCTGCTCCCATCCGATGAGGCCATGAATCCAAGCAGCTTCTTGGAAAATCCTTTCCAGCTGGTGGATCGCAGCCAAACTGAACCCATCTCAAATTGTTACCAGAAAAACGTGGGAAAAGGTGAGCCTGGAGGCGGATTTATGAGGTTGAGTGGTGCGTCGTCCTAAAGTATAACCGAGATGAGAAAGCTCTGCGAATCCCTAAAATCAATCAACACGAACAGCTTTCCACTTTTAATATGTTTCTGAAATGCTCCCATGTCTTCTTCAATCGTACTTTTCTTTGGGTCTTTATTTCTTGTTTAAAAACATCTGCAGTTAAACTCTTTTATTTTGAAAAAGTGTCATATTAGCTTGTGACGCCGCTGTCATAAAAGCTGCCAGTTGCATAAATTCTCTCTGCTGCTGCTCGTTAAGCCAAGTCATTTCAGGACAGTCAGTATATTTATGAATTCTCCTCAGATGAATTACTTTTATTTATTATATGTTCTTTCTGTTTTAACCATTTATTTCTGTGCAGAATGGTTTACAGATGCAAAGGTTTTCCTATTTGTCCTACAGAACTTCAGACTTTAATGCGTTTTATTGGGCTTTCTTGTAAAAGACCAAAAAAAAAAAAAAAAAACATACTAATAAAGTGGAAGGAAAATATAAAATTTGTAACATTTTTCACGAAAAAATCGGTATCAACAACAAAACACTTGTCTTTTCCAGCAGCCATTGTACAGCGCATATAGTGGTAAAACTAACTTAAGTGCTGGAGTTCTCCTTGGGTTGCTAGGTAACGGGCTGATCTTCCCCGGGGTTGCTAGGCAACGGGGCAGCGCCTGCTGATTTGTGATGTTACATTCTGGAGGTTTTTGAATTGGTTCATTTTCCAAAAACCTATGAATAGAAAAAAGTTGGGTGAATTTTTTTTTTAAGCGCTTTGGTTGTTTTTAGAAGCAGCTGAGATCCAAATGGAAGAATAAAAACATGTAAAAAGTATAAGAACTTTTTGCTCCTTGGTTACCTAAAAGTCCAATAAATTCCATTAGTACTAGTCTGTCATTGTATTGTGACAAATTGTAAAAAGAAAAAAAAAAGGTTTTAGGACAGAAGAACATTTTATTAAGTGTCACTGGAATCATGATCAACAATAAGAAGAATCCATCCATCCGTCCGTCCGTCCGTCCGTCCGTCTTATCCGGGGTCGGGTCGCGGGGGCAGCAGCTTCAGAAGGGAGGCCCAGACTTCCCTCCTCAGCCTCTTCCAGCTCCTCCAGGAACCCCAAGGCGTTTCCAGGCCATAGAGAGACATCGTCCCTCCAGGTGTCCTGGGTCTCCCCTCCTCCCGGTGGGACCTGAACTCCTCACCAGGGAGGCGTCCAGGAGGCATCCTGACCAGATGCCCGAGCCTCAACTGGCTCCTCTCGACGTGGAGGAGCAGCGGCTCTACTCTGAGTCCCTCCCGGATGACCGAGCTTCTCTCTCTAAGGGAGAGCCCAGCCACCCTGCGGAGGAGGAAACCAATTTTAGCCGCTTGTACCCGTGATCTCGTTCTTTCGGTCATGACCCAAAGCTCATGACCATAGATGAGGGTGGGAACGTAGATCGACCGGTAAATCGAGAGCTTCGCTTTTTGGCTCAGCTCTCTCTTCACCACGACGGACCGGTACAGCGCCCGCTTCACGGCAGACGCTGCCCCAATCCGCCTGTCGATCTCCCGCTCCCTTCTTCCTTCATTCGTGAACAAGATCCCCAGATACTTAAACTCCTCCACTTGAGGCAGGACGACCCCCCTGACCCGGAGAAGGCACTCTACCCTTTTCCGGCTCAAGACCATGGCCTCGGATTTGGAGGCACTGAGCCTCATCCCGGCCGCTTTAATAACAAATAAGAACAATAAGAAGAATCTAAAACAAAAACGAAAAGTGACTTTTCATGTAAGAAAACATGACAAATTAATTATCCACCGATCCTGAAAAGCAAAACAAAAGAAAGACGGAGAACTGTAACAGATTAAATAAAAAAAAAGTGTGACCAGTAGGTGGGCAGATCGATCCAAAACATTGGTAAAATAGATACCAAGTCAGTCTCAATATTTTAGTTTTGTACCATAAAAAGATTTACCTAAATATGTAGCTTATCAAACTTTAGGAAGATCTGCAGTCTGTAGTTCACACAAAGCTGTTTGTTTTCTGTCTTCCAGTGTTAAATGACCTAAATCCTCAGCGTCTCCCGGCTCCCGGCCTCCACCCGCAGCCTCCTCAGCAGCCAATCAGCCGCCTGGAGCGCGAGGAAAGCCACAGGAACCTCCTTCCTCTGGCTCCACCCGGAAGTACGAGCGCCGCTTCCTCATCATCGCTTCAAAATGTTGCTCAGACTTCACGGAGTTCTGCAGAAACTTCAGCTCAAACACGAGCTGCGCAGTCAAAAATGAACAATGTTCGGGTTATTCAGCCTGTCATCATTTTAACCAGGCGATTCATTTTAAATGTCAGTTTGAAACTAAATATTCTTCTCCAAAGTAAAAGTTTGGTCAGGATACTAAATATTTAGCTACACACTAAATAGTTATTTTTAGCTTGTTTGTAGTTTGAAAACCAATTGAATTAAGTAAATTAAATATTTAGTTTGTTAGCTAAACTTTTAGTCGGAAGCTAAAGGTTTAGCCAGCAAACTAAATATTCAGCTCCAGACTAAATATGTAGCTAGCAAGCCACATATCCAGCTTCAAAACATATTTGACTATCAAGCTAAATATTTATGTGAAGCGAAACATTTTGCTTAAAGCTGGATATTCGGCTCGCTAGCTAAATATATGTCTGAAAACAAAACATTAGCTTTTAGCTAAATATTTAGTTTGCTAATTAAATAAATTAATGAATACAATCTTGAAAATATACCGTATTTTCCGCACTATAAGGCACCTAAAAACCTTCATTTTCCTCAAAAGCCGACAGTGCGCCTTAAAACCCGGTGGGCCTTAAATATGGACCAATATTGAGCCACAACAGGTCTAGCAGCTACGGTAAGCAGCCGCCGACTTCATTTTCCCCGTAGAAGAAGAAGCACGCGGTGCATGCTGGGATAGTTGTCAGAACGCTGGTTGGTTGATAAAGTTTGATAATACATTTAAAGCCAGGAGGGGCGGCCGAAGAGAGACAGGATGCGGCGGCAGCGTGTCGGTTGGTCTGTGTTACCCAGGATGCAGTTGGGCACAATATCACAACACCAACACCGTGAGTGAAACAACGACTGGAGCAGCTACTATATAAAGTACTCTGGGACCAGTTCTTTACAAATGTAGATGTGTAATAATAGAGTACAGAACAAATTGGCAACCCAAAGTGAAGCGTCTATTCTATGCGCCTTATAATGCGGTGCATATGAAAAAAGTTTTAAAATAGGCCATTCATTGAAGGTGCGCCTTATAGTGCGGGAAATACGGTACTTTGAAAAATGAATACCGATTTTTTTTCTTTATTACACACTAAGCCAAATTATAGCTGCTAATTTTTGACTACATTTAATCATTGTAGACATGTCAGTTTAAGAATGTTTGGGCAAAATCCCCTGAAGATATTTTTATCAACAGCCTTGTGGTCTCCTGACTTCCTAACTTTTCTTCTTCTTGGTTTCTTCTTTAGAGAATTGTGGAAAATGTCAGAGAGTTAAAGGACGAAGGGAACGCCAGAGACAGTATTGCAAAAAGGACTTTGGTAAGGACTTTTGGTTTGGAGTTTATGAATTATTTAAAACATTCCTCAGTTAAAACATCAGACAGATGATTCCTGCAGTAAGAAAAGCCTTGAAAACATTTAGAGAGAACAGCGCCGTTTGGTTAATGGAGTTTTTATTCAGTTTCTAAACGTCTCAGTTTATTTAGATGCTAAAAGGTCCTCCACACTTACATCTACAGCTGTTCTCTATCGGTAAGATACTGACGGAGGCAGCTACTCCACACAATCCCACTCTGCATAAAGGGAACTATTCAACAGAAGTCGCTGTTTCTTGTTTATTTCTGTGGCAGTGTTTCGTGGCAGAGTTCTGGGGAAGCTGTACCGAGGCGAGGAGACGCGCTACGACGTCCAGATCATCCACACGTACCGGAACCGCTTCCGGCTGGAGCACCGCGAGTTCCTGTGGGTCCCGAACCTGTGCGACTGCCCCGACCTGCAGCCGGGGAAGCAGTACATCCTGATGGTGCGGCGCCACATCAACTACGAGCGCACGCTGAACCGCATCCTGCTGGAGGAGGACAGCTACGTGGTTCCGTACCGGCCCAGAGAGGACGAGCTGCTGCGGCCGCTCCAGAGGCTCTGCAGCAACAGAGGGATGAAAAGTCCTGCAGAAATAGACGAGGCGGTGTAGTCCGAGAGCGCCAGGCGCCAGAACTTTAAAACGGAAAACCTGAGGAGCCGAGCGGCTTCACTGGAGGAGGAAACGGGAACTTTTCAGGTTTTACTCTGAAATCTGCAGGGCCGGTCCAGAGCAATGCGAGTTGAGGGCTGATTGGGCCCCCCACACCACCAGGGGCCACCAAGAGCACCAAGCTAGCATCATTATTTTAAAATAATACAAACTAAATTTTATTACATGTGGAAAACATTTTTTGTTTTTATTAATATCGTCCTGTTTTCTGCTGCCTCTGTTGGGAAAATATAAAATCAAACTTGTCAACTTGTTTACTGTAAAAATAGCTAAAACAAAAAATCTTACCAAGTATTTTGTATGTTTTGTTTCTAGTGCAAATATCTTAGAACACTTGAAATAAAGCAAAACTAACCTTTTCTGAAACATATAGGAGCTTGTTCTACGCTAATAATGCCTTAATGATGATGAAAAACTACTTGTTCCATTGACTGGTTATTTTATTTGTAAAATGGGAAAAAAGTAAAATAATCTGCCAGTGGAACTCAAACCTTTTCATCAATATTAAGGAATTATTCAGTTGCTGAAAAGTTAGTTTAGTTTTATTCCAAGTGTACTAAGATATTTGCACAGAAACTAGACACTTGCTAAGATTTTGTTTTTGCAGTGTACCACTGTGCATTTCAAAGTCCGTATAATTGTTTAGTTTGCTGCTCCTGTAAGGTTAAAATCAGCAGCCATAGTAACACTGGTATGATGTAGGCTGATCGCAAATGATGCTAATGTTAGCAGCACAGGAGTGAAGAATCACCTGGTGTTGTCATGTAGGTATGGGCCCCTCCCCAAAGAAAAATCTGCCCAGGGCCCTGAAAAGTCTTGGACCGGCCCTGGAAATCTGACACATTCTGAATGCAGAGAACAAACGCCATGGTTATTTAAGAGACTAATTAAAGCACTTTAGGTGGGAGCGACGCGACGCCCACCTTAAACAAAAACCAAAGAGAAGGACAGCTGTGACTGAAAACAACCTTTTTCTCATTACTGTTTTTACACAGCAACCTCTTAGTTTCCGTTCTGTACAGTTTTTGTCTCGTTATCCACTTTTAGATTCAGCTGCAATGAATTTTACTGAGTTTCCTTCCTGTGACACATTACAGATGTTTTCTTTTCTCACTTTTTTGCAGCAGATATTTGTAGAAGTTGCAGCAGCAAATAAGGATAAGTCTGGAGTTTTTATACAGCTTTTAAAATTCAGCATTTTTGGCCTAATTCAAACCAAACGGCAGACTTAAGGTTTATGGAAAAGGTTTCTGCTGACATTCGTGAGGCTGGAGATGCTTCAAGATGGCAGAAATGCACTTTGTTCCACTCAGATGGATGTTAGTTTGCAAACTGATCCCACTTTTAAAAAGGCTAAACGAGACACAGACGACTTCCACTTGTCCCCTTTGGGCTTCTATTGATATATTTGTGGAGTGATTATAAAGACTTTAAAAAGATGAACTTGTGCAGAAGTTAGATTTTATTGCAGGTTTTTTATAATCCCACACAGGCTCAGCTGCGCCTTGTCATGGCTGCTGCCAGCAGTTATAAAATGTCTTTTAATTTGTTGAGGTGAGACGTTTTAACCTCAGCTTAACGATCACAATTGAGTGTACTTGATTTTTATTTCGTTTGCAGCGTAAAACTGATGGAAAAGTTCAATTCAAACAGCTGCTGGGAAAAAACTAAGGATTCAAGAATATGCAAAACACAAAGAAATCCACAGATTGGAATCTGCAGCTGCATAAATGGAGAAACTAAACATCTTTATTTCACTTGTAACAAAATATTTTTCCCACATTTTAAGTGAAATAATATACCTGTTAATCAATTTTAAGGAATTATTGACAGAAAAAATCTTGTAAGCATTCATCGTTCATGGTGATGTCAGATACTGACTGTTAATAACCTCTCAACATAACCGAGTTTTCTCCTTAAGAATCAGGAAAATGACCTGGAAGTTTCTCAAGAATATAACTTTCATCGCACCTTAGTGAGGTTCTTATTAATTATCGCATCTCTTACCAAAGATTTCATTCATTCTCAGCTGGTTTCAGCAGGTTTCATCTCAAACTTTCCTCTTTGTGAGAACGATTGTCTAAAAGACGGAATCCATTTATTCTGATTTTTCTAACCAGAGGAAGCTGCAGTTAAATCTGTTCTCATTGTTAAGAGTTTCCATCATTGCTTCATTTTTTTACATGTTGAACAAAGGTG
Source organism: Poecilia reticulata (assembly GCF_904066995.2). Lineage (NCBI taxonomy): Eukaryota > Metazoa > Chordata > Actinopteri > Cyprinodontiformes > Poeciliidae > Poecilia > Poecilia reticulata. Next base: position 33,903,529 of record NC_088832.1, read on the forward strand.
CAGCTTCAGGGGAGAAACAGGAAACAACCATTTAGTGAAATGTGGGCGAGGCCTGTTGTGGCTGCAGCTCATGCTGGCTGCAGCTCATGTCTGCTGCAGCTCATGCTGGCTGCAGCTCATGTCTGCTGCAGCTCATGTCTGCTGCAGCTCATGTGTGCTGCAGCTCATGTCTGCTGCAGCTCATGTCTGCTGCAGCTCATGTCTGCTGCAGCTCATGTCTGCTGCAGCTCATGTGTGCTGCAGCTCATGTCTGCTGCAGCTCATGTCTGCTGCAGCTCATGTCTGCTGCAGCTCATGCTGGCTGCAGCTCATGTCTGCTGCAGCTCATGCTGGCTGCAGCTCATGTCTGCTGCAGCTCATGTCTGCTGCAGCTCATGTCTGCTGCAGCTCATGTCTGCTGCAGCTCATGTCTGCTGCAGCTCATGTCTGCTGCAGCTCATGTCTGCTGCAGCTCATGTCTGCTGCAGCTCATGTCTGCTGCAGCTCATGTCTGCTGCAGCTCATGTGTGCTGCAGCTCATGTCTGCTGCAGCTCATGTCTGCTGCAGCTCATGTGTGCTGCAGCTCATGTCTGCTGCAGCTCATGTCTGCTGCAGCTCATGCTGGCTGCAGCTCATGTCTGCTGCAGCTCATGTCTGCTGCAGCTCATGTCTGCTGCAGCTCATGTCTGCTGCAGCTCATGTCTGCTGCAGCTCATGTCTGCTGCAGCTCATGTCTGCTGCAGCTCATGTCTGCTGCAGCTCATGTGTGCTGCAGCTCATGTCTGCTGCAGCTCATGTCTGCTGCAGCTCATGCTGGCTGCAGCTCATGTCTGCTGCAGCTCATGTCTGCTGCAGCTCATGTCTGCTGCAGCTCATGTGTGCTGCAGCTCATGTCTGCTGCAGCTCATGTCTGCTGCAGCTCATGTCTGCTGCAGCTCATGTCTGCTGCAGCTCATGTCTGCTGCAGCTCATGTCTGCTGCAGCTCATGTCTGCTGCAGCTCATGTGTGCTGCAGCTCATGTTGTCTGCAGCTCATGTCTGCTGCAGCTCATGTTGTCTGCAGCTCATGTCTGCTGCAGCTCATGTCTGCTGCAGCTCATGTCTGCTGCAGCTCATGTCTGCTGCAGCTCATGTCTGCTGCAGCTCATGTCTGCTGCAGCTCATGTCTGCTGCAGCTCATGTCTGCTGCAGCTCATGTGTGCTGCAGCTCATGTTGTCTGCAGCTCATGTCTGCTGCAGCTCATGTTGTCTGCAGCTCATGTCTGCTGCAGCTCATGTGTGCTGCAGCTCATGTTGTCTGCAGCTCATGTCTGCTGCAGCTCATGTTGTCTGCAGCTCATGTCTGCTGCAGCTCATGTGTGCTGCAGCTCATGTCTGCTGCAGCTCATGTCTGCTGCAGCTCATGCCGGCTGCAGCTCATGTCTGCTGCAGCTCATGTCTGCTGCAGCTCATGTCTGCTGCAGCTCATGTGTGCTGCAGCTCATGTTGTCTGCAGCTCATGTCTGCTGCAGCTCATGTTGTCTGCAGCTCATGTTGTCTGCAGCTCATGTGTGCTGCAGCTCATGTTGTCTGCAGCTCATGTCTGCTGCAGCTCATGTTGTCTGCAGCTCATGTCTGCTGCAGCTCATGTGTGCTGCAGCTCATGTCTGCTGCAGCTCATGTCTGCTGCAGCTCATGCCGGCTGCAGCTCATGTCTGCTGCAGCTCATGTCTGCTGCAGCTCATGTCTGCTGCAGCTCACACCGGCTGCAGCTCATGTCTGCTGCAGCTCATGTCTGCTGCAGCTCATGCCGGCTGCAGCTCATGTCTGCTGCAGCTCATGTCTGCTGCAGCTCATGTCTGCTGCAGCTCACACCGGCTGCAGCTCATGTCTGCTGCAGCTCATGTCTGCTGCAGCTCATGTCTGCTGCAGCTCATGTCTGCTGCAGCTCATTCTGGAACATTTCTGTTAAATGTGTATTATTGAAGAGATTCACCACAAATGAAATATAAGTTCATGTTTTCCTGGTTCAGTGTTTCTGTATGAATCTAATCACATTATTTCTGTTATGTAACGACGTTTATTCTGTATTTTGCTTATTTGTGGTATTATTTTATGCAGTGATATTTTCTGTGTTGCATTGAATAAGTTGAGCTATTTGATGTTTTACATGAGAGATATATTTAATTATACAGTATTTTTATTGCGTGGCACTGATTAGCTGCACAGTTTTAATCAGAATGATCCTAAAGGGGGTGTAACGTTGTGCCTTGTTTTATAGATCCGTAGCGTCTTAAAATAGTGCTAAAAGTGTTTATTTCTCTGCATTAATATGTTACTAAAATAAGTATTGAGTGCCAATGTAGATACTTTTTCAGAAAATCCAAAATACGCTAATATTCTTCTGTTGCAAATTTGAGATTTTGGACCTGCAGCAAATCAGAGACAACAATCATAAGAAAACATTTTATTTACAAAAATGCTTTGCATCTACAACAAATAAAAGACTAAAATCAACCCATGTGAGCCTGATTCCTGCTCATCAGCAGCAGAAAATGAAGTCATTGCAGACACTCGGCTCAGGTTCCATCCAGGAACGGAGAAATGAAACCAGTTGACTGTAACGTCTGTGTGAACGTTTCTATGAAGAAGCTGCTTCTGCTTCATTAATAAGACAAATTCAGGAGGCAAAATAACAACACAGTGTAATCTACCTCTGGAGCTCGTTTTTATTTCTTAAAAAAACGTTTTTCAGTTCATTCTGTTCATAAAGTTTTTCATTTACAGTTGTAAAAATATTTGTAAACAAGAATTTTTCCCCATCTGTATAATGAATAAAACTGAAATATACACTATAAAGCAATATTAACGCCAACATGAGTTTTATTTTACCGTTTCCTTCATTGTATGTTTCCGTTTAGCTGCCTCCCTGTCGATCAGGTAAAACTAAATGCAGACATTTTAAGGTTTAATTTAAAAATATGAGATTTCTTTGGCTTAAAGTCAAAGATGTTAAACAAAAGAGTTTGTTTTTGACCAGGAGCTGCATGAATAAATTTGTATTAAGTTTGTATTCAAAAGCTGAAATTTCTGATGGGATTTTATCGTACGAGGGGAAAAAAGTCGCAGGTTATGGACGACACACAACCTGCCACTGATCATGAAAAATGCAAATAAAAGCATAAAAATAAGTGAGTCTGGATCTTTAATGCTTCTGGAAAAACAAAGAGAGTTTCAGTGGAAGGGCTGGGCGATGAATTGATTTGATCAATTAATTGAATTTTTGATTTTTGAAGATTTAATTACATTTTTCAGCACGTCCAGGGCGGCCATCTTGTTTATCAGCTTCTGTTTGTTTGGATTCAGGTCAAATCTGCAGTCAGGCTAAGATTTTTTCTTTTTTCATTACAATTACAGGAATAAATTCAAATGACAATAAAGTTGAAATAATATTAGAATAAAATCTTAATATTTCCAGAAAAGTCGTAATATTAGATTATTTTATCAGAACTCTCACGCAAACAAAAACAAAGTTTTTTCTCCTTAAAGTCACTTTTTCCAAATAATTTTAAGATATTTTCCAGTAAAATTTCATCTTTACTCTCCTAATATTGTAACTGTATTGTAGTAATTAATCAAAAATGATTGTAGGCCCAAATACTCCATCGTACAGCTCGAAGAAGAGATGATTGAAATAAAATCCACTTTTTGAAAACGTTTTCTGTCCTGTGAAATTTCTTTTTCAGGAAAGAATGTGGAAAAAACAAAAATCTATTAAAAATAAAAATTGGATCTGGTATAAAAATAATTAGAGATTAAATTTTTAAGCCGTGCCGCCCAGCCCTATGTTAGCGTTGAGACATCCATTTCAGACTGAAGCGCAGTCGTCCACCAGAGTGACGGATTTCCAAATGAAGCAGCTCATCTCACGAAGTCCTGCACAGGTTCCAATTCTCACATTTTTAAAAACCCTTTCTCTTCTCCTTCTCATTTAAATGCTCATCACGTTGGATACAGTGACACCTAGTGGCAAAAACTGGGATTGCAACAATCATGCAGCGGTAAAAAGAAGCGCGCACGTCCCCAAATTGTTCAGAAACGGTTTGCTGGAATGCAAAGTGGATACAAACAGAAACCCGTTGTTGTGTTTACTGATGATGTATTAACAGATGTGAGGGAATAAAAATACATTTATGATGACTGTGAAGTGTGTGGCATGAGGTGGGATGAGTTTTCACAAGATTCCTACATTATCAGATGATCAGAGGACAAAAAGGCTGAATAAAATAGGCCAAGTGTCGGGGTTTGTTCCTCTGCTGCCATGTTACAGCAAACATCTAGACACTGGCTGTCTAAGTATTGGGGAAAAAAATTATCATAAAAAAATACTATCACATTTCAACAGTAAAAATCTAAATTATTTCAGATCCCGAGAAATACACTGCAAAAAAAACCTAAATCTTACCAAGTATTTTTGTCTACTTTCTACTGCAAATATCTTAGTGCACTTAAACTAATTTACAAGTAACTTTTCAGCAAGATATAGGAATGTAGGAATTTGCTTTAAGTTCATGATTCCTTAATATTGATGAAAAAGAACTAGTTCTTTTTCATCAATATTGAAAAAGAACTAGTTCTACAGATTATTTCATACATAAGACATTTCCCCCTGTTCTTCGTGAACTAACAGTCTTTCATGAATATTAAATTTAGTTATTGACTTTAAATAAGCTCCCATTTCCTGTAAGTTAGTTTTGTCTCATTTCATGAGCTCTAAGATATTTTCACTAGAAAGTAAACAAAAATACTTGGTAAGATTTTGTGTTTTTTCAGTGTACGGTCCTCTCCTCCGGCTCCCTTTGGCAATTCATTCTGAGAGTTTGAAAGTCACAATCACGTCCCTGACTGTGGTTGAGTGCAAGCCGTCTGGCACGGCGCTCGGCTCTCACTCTCACTCTGTGAGTCTGTGACGCCAGCGGCCTCCAGGGCGCCGCGGCCGACCCGCTTCGCTCCCGCTCAGGTTCGGCTGCGTCGGGGCGGCGCTGACGGCGTCACACGCTGACGCTGACGTGGCGGCAGGACGCGGAGCGGCGTTTGATGCGGGAGCGGCGCGGCCTGGACTCGTTCTGGCAGCTGCACAGCGGGCCCAGCAGCAGCCACAGGTAGAGGATGACGCAGGCCCAACAGGACGACATCTTCACCCAGAAGGTGGACCAGCAGCCGTGGGTGAAGGTGGTTTCCAGCACCGCCGACTCGTAGCTGCAAGAGGACGCCGACATTCAGAACAGGAAGTCACGACACAATGAGGTTAAAGGCCACCTGTCATACTTTTATATCGCCCATCTGAACAGGTGAAGACGGGTGATATAAAACATGTTCATGCCTTTTTGTTGCACAAAATCCTTCTGAGATAATGAGGTTATGTTTGAGCTCCTTTCAGGATGAGCAGTTTTAGTACAACTGTGTATTAGGGCCGATGTAAATTGAAAACGAAAAGAAGTAAATTTTTTCAAAAAAACTCAGAAATTCTGAGATTAATCATTGAAATTTGGTAGAAAAAAAACGTGGAAATTTCTGAGCTCTAAAAGTGGAAAATTTGAAAAAAAAAATCTAATTTTTTTTAGATTGATCGTAGAAATGCTCTTGAAAACAGGAAAACGTCTGAGCTCTGAAAGTTTACATTTTCCTAGAAAAAAAATTTGAGTTCAAGCTCAGAGATTTTCTAGAAATTACTTTGAAATTTCTGAGCCCAATGAATCGAAAATTAACATCATAAATGTAAAAAAACAAACAAACAAAAAAAAAAAGGAAATTTCTGAGTTAGAAAAGTAAAAAAATTGTGAGAAGAACCTGAGAAATTTTCTACAAAAAACTTGGAAATTTATGAGGTTGGAAGGTCCTACATGTTCAACTTTTGGAAATTTCCAAATTAAAAATTTTTACACTTTATGAGTTCAGACAAGTTCTGAGTTTTGTAAAGAAAATTTCTGAGCTTGATCTCAAATTTTTTTTGGAGGAAATTTACTCTTATTTGTTTCTTCTATTCACAGTGGTCCTAAAATGTTGTTGTATTTTTACGGCACCCGTCTTTTTCCAGCAGCCATTGTACAGCGCATACAGCAGATAAACCAGCTGACCAAACGTGCTGGAGCTCAGCTGGGGTTACCAGGTTACAAGGCAGCTGATTCCTGACGTTACATTTTGAAACGGCTCATTTTCTAGACCCCACAAAACATGAACCTACTGTAAAGAAAAGTTTTCCTTGGTGCTTGGTCTGTTTTTAGAAGCAGCTGATACACAAATGGAAGTAAGAAAACATGCAAAACGTGAATTTGTGCACAACCATTAAAACAAAATGTCTTACCTGAACCAGTTAGTTAGGGTCATCATGACGTACAGCGACGCCAGGAAGAAGACGAAGTGGAAGAAGAAGTAGCTGTACGCCACCCGCTGCGTCTCATTATGAATAACCTTCTGACAGCCTTTGTTGTCATCATCAACCACAAATTCATCTTCAACTGGAAAAAAACGATGAAAATATCTACAATTTTAAAACTTCTGCAATAAACTGCATTAAATCTAACAACTGAATATGATTTAAATGTGACCTAAAGGTGCAACAGATTAGTTTCTGGCTGAAACAAAGACGCTGTTAGCATTAAGGCTGATTTCACACATTTACATCGATGTTTCTGAATCTCAAGTTTTTTAATGAGCAGCTTGACAGATTCACTAGATCAGAAATGGATCAAACACATTTCATGTTTGCAAATATTGGGTGTGAAAACGGTTGTTGGTCATTTATCAGCTTTTTTACTTTTGAAGTTTTTCTCTGTTTGTACCTGATTTATTCAGGTAACTTAATTATCTGCCTTACAAACAAAATGTTTAGTTAGCAAGTTAAAGAGTTTGCTAGCAAACTAAATATTTAATTAACAAGATAAGTATTTACTGTATAAACAAAATATGTTAACAGGCTAAATATTTGTTATGTATTTATAACCAGATTAAATATTTAGTTAGAAAGCTAAACATTTACCTAGTAAGTTAAATAATTAGTTGGAAAGGTAAGTATTAGGCATATGTTTCATTAATAAGTTAAATATTTAGTTTAAGAACTAAATATTTAGACTGTTTCATTTATGAATGAATGAGTTTTTTTCTCTTATGACCTACATTTTTGCAGTTAGTTTTTGACTGTGTAACTTTACAAACAGCACCAGAGTTAATTATTATCAAACTAAAGCTGCCTGAGTGTTTTAGTTTGACTGAGGACGACAGGAAGTCGGACCTGCGTCTTCCTCTGGGCAGCAGAAGCAACACGTCGCTTTCTGGAACTCGTAACGGTAAACTTTGATCATCCAGAACGGACCGAACACCTCGGCCAGGTACGAAGCTTCATTACTGCAAAAAAAAGAAATGAAATGAAAATGATGTGACAGCGTGAGTATTTGTCTAAACTCTCAGATGTTCTCTGCGGTGTAAAGTTTGGCCTCACCAGGCGAACAGAACGCAGCAGTACATGATGGCGGCGCCGATGATGGCCACAGCGTTGCCCTCGTTCTTCACGCCATCTTGCCCCACGCTGGGGTAGCAGACGGTCATGTTCATGCCCTGGTACACCACTGACACACACAACAACAACACAGCAGGGTTAAGTGCAGGGATGTCCAAAGTGCGGCTCGGGGGCCATTTACGGCCCTCTGAAAGATTCTGTGTGGCCCCACCTTGATTCCAGAATGGAATAAGACGTGGCTAATCTGGTTTGCATAATGACATTAAAAAATTTGATTAAAAAAATAGATTCCCAATAATTAATTATGTTTTTGCTTTCGTTTAAGCTTTGGAGAAACTAGAACCAAAAATGCAGACCCACTTTTACTCAAATCTACAAGCCAAATAAGAAAATCAATCGCAAAATGCTTGAAACTGTTGGTGTACAAAACCTTCTTATGTTTTGCATCGACGATGATTTACATATTTATATACATATATATATGTTTTCAACAAAACATCTGACTATGGTGTTGAATTAACCCTATGTAGTCGCTACTCGCCGTGCGGCGTACAATCATGTGACGCATTAATAAGGCTTCGTAATAACAGACGGCATACCGAGTTTTCATTTCTGTTGGACAGCACGGACTTCAAACTTTATAAAAGTGGTGTTTTTATATTGGTTTTGTGGTTATTTACTTCAAAATAAAGCCAGAAATGAGATCAATCATTTATTTTGTGGGGTCTAAATGTACCACATTTCGAAACAACCAATGAAAATGTGTTGATCGTCTGTTGCTAGGTAGAACGGAGACACGCGGAGAGAGACGAGGGGGGATTTGGATACGGCAAGAGACTAGGGTGCAGCGATGCTGTGGATTTTACTAGGTTTTTAAGACTATAAGTGTTTTAGTTAGAGTTCGTGGTGTGTGTAGGGTTAGTAGTAGTTTTGCTAGCTATTGCTACATGACTTCATAGCGAGCGCTGACGCACAGAGAAGAGAGACTGGGACGGCCAGTTAGACCTCGACTGCAAAGGGTTTTAAATCCAATTTTACGTTTAGTTTATCATAGAGCAAATAAATGAAAAAAGGCAGAAAAATAGTTTTAAAGGGGCAGTATTTCTTAAAGAGACGGAGGCGTTACATTTCTTTAAAGTCATACCTGATATATGTAGCATTTTTATAACAGCTGAAGGTAAAATAATTACCGTATTGTGCCATAAAATGACACAATGTAGCTGGAAAACATCATATTAATGTGCCTTCAACTTCATAATTTCGTCTCTCGTGGCAAAAAGTTTGGGCACCCTGGTTTAGTGGGAACAAGGCAGTAAGATGGGAGCAAATGTGTTTTTTATTGTAACTTAATTGAGGAGCAGACAAGCTGGGTGGCTTCATCGATTCGTTCTCCATTTAATTCGGGTGAAATTCCTTTCTTTGTTGTAAAAGGGGCCTCAGCTGTAGCTTCCCCGTCACACACGCCCTCTGACACTCGTAAAGATGCTTACACACACACACACACACACACACACACACACGCACACACACACACACACACACACACACACACGCACACACACACACACACACACACACACACACACGCACACACACACACACACACACACACACACGATTTTCATTTGAGCATCAATAATTGCTTATATCGTCTCACTCTAATGATTTCTCTGAGAAATGGGCCACATAACGTTTATTAGAAGACCAGGATGAATCGTCCCCAATTAAAAGAAAAGCCCTGAAAGTGTCAGCAGAGAACAGAGGAAGAATCAGCATTTAGAAAAAAGAAACACATCCAGGTGAAAAACTGACTCAAGAACGTGAAGAATGAGTGTACACTGTAAAAACACTAAATCTTACCAAGTATTTGTGGTCTAATTATAGTGCAAGTATCTTAGTAGAATGGAAATAACACAAAACTAAATTACAAGTAAATTTTCAGCAACAGCTATGAGCTTGTTTTAAGTAAATAATTGATTTAATATTGATTAAAAAGCCCGATTGGCAGATTATTTTACTTGTAACTAGAGAAAAATAGTTTTGCTATAAGTGAAATAATTTGCCAGTGGAATCTGAAGTTTTTCAGCAATATTAATAATTTTTAAAAATCTAAAACAAGCTTCCATGTCTTGCTGAAAAGTTTTATTTCAAGTGCAATAAGGCATTTGAACTAGAAACTGGACTAACAAAACTTGGTAAGATTTTATTTTTTTGCAAATTTCACCCACTGAAAGCAGAAATGAAAGTGGCTGTATTTTCTTTTTACTTTAATTTTAGTGCTCTGGTGCTCTTAGAAGATATTTGGCACAACATTTATAAGATATTTATAAATTATAAACCAGACTACGTGGTAAGATTTAGTGTTTTTTAGTGTGTGTTGGTGGTTTTGTGAGTGGCTTTAGAAAAATGTTTTTTAAAAGGCCTGGAGCGTACATATTTTCCCAACATGTTGATACAACGCCCTGCACTGCTGACACACACACACACACACACACACACACACACACACACACACACACACCTACTGTACGTACAGTCACTGATTTCCAACATGGCTGAGTGTGTTTCAGTGGAGGTGAAATGGTTAAATCTGACCCCAATTTCAGCTAAAATGAGTTAAAGACTCATTTTAGCTGAGTTAAAATGAGTTAGACTCATTTTAGCTGAGTTAAAATGAGTTAAAGACTCATTTTAGCTGAGTTAAAATGAGTTAGACTCATTTTAGCTGAGTTAAAATGAGTTAAAGACTCATTTTAGCTGAGTTAAAATGAGTTAAAGACTCATTTTAGCTGAGTTAAAATGAGTTAAAGACTCATTTTAGCTGAGTTAAAATGAGTTAAAGACTCATTTTAGCTGAGTTAAAATGAGTTAAAGACTCATTTTAGCTGAGTTAAAATGAGTTAAAGACTCATTTTAGCTGAATTAAAATGAGTTAAAGACTCATTTTAGCTGAATTAAAATGAGTTAAAGACTAATTTTAGCTGAATTAAAATGAGTTAAAGACTCATTTTAACTGAGTTGAACTAGAAACTGGACTGAAATATTTGGTCAAATGTTCTGTTTTTGCAGTGAATGAGTAAAATTATTTAGTAGTTGAGTGGCATGATAAAACTAAAGCACTTCCTCTTTCAATTAATGGATCTGAATCTCTAAGAAATAATAACTTTAATATGTGATTTTCTTTCTTGTGATTAGTGCAGGTTTTAGCGGAAATATTTTAGTGCACTTGAAATAAAACAAAAACACCTTGAAAGTGATTTTTCATCAGCATAGACGAGTTTATTTAAAGTTAATAATTTCAAAATATTCATGAAAAAGTTCCAGTTCCACTGGAGCCGTTACCTAGCAACACCAGCCAAGCCCGTCGCCTAGCAACCCAGTTCTAGTTACACCTGCAGATTACTTCACTTGTAACAAGGGAAAAATGTCTTACAAAAACAAAACAAAATAAAAAAACATTTTTCCAATGTTATAAGTGAAATAATCTGCCAGTAGAACTAATACTTTTTAATCAATATTAAGTAATCGTTACATAAAAAAAAACTCAAATATTTGCACTTGAAACTAGACCAAAAATACTTGGTCAGATTTTGAGTTTTTGCAGTGTAAGTACAACATTACTGCTGATTTTTTACGCACAGTTTGGTCATATTAAAGTTTTATTCTTATCTTGTTATGTAGGCGACACAAAAACCTGACGAACAAATATAACAAGCAGCGAATTCAGCAGCTTTAAAACTCGTTTATTAAGCTTTTCTCTCCTTCTACCCGGACGCTGTTTATCACTCTCCTCCTCATCGTGACACGCTGTGTAAGAACGCGTGTAATGACACTGCTGGATGTTTTCCCTCCGCTATTACGCTGTCAGTGGTTCGTCAGAGGAATGTGAAACAAACATCTTTCTGTCTGCTCCGCTCGCAGAAAGAAAGCCGGCATGTCGCAGCACATCGCCGCCCGTTTATCTGCGCTGGTGTCTGTATGTTTGCATGTGATGAAAGTCCTGATAAGATGGGGGGGAGGGGGGGGGGCGCGGGGGGGGCTGTAACCGGCGGCTGCACTTCCATCGTCATCATTAAAGAGCTCTTTGTCTCTGCTGAGGCCAGCAGGTGAGTCATTAGCAGAGAAGAAAGGGGAAAACAAAGGCGGATAACTGGAGTGTGTTGGTTGCGTACGGTTTTTAAATGCCGAAGTGAAATATTAGATCCCAAGAAACGACTGAGAAGGACATTAGGAATTAAAAGTAAAACTGTTTGACATGCAACATGTAAAGCTTGGTAGAGAAAGTGTGATGCTGTGGGCCTGTTTCTGTGTTGAAATGACTGTTTAAAAGTGACTCGTTGTGCTTCCTTGAACGGGTTAAGATAAATCTATGGCAGATACAAATCACGTTCATTACATTTTTTCTATGAAACGGTGAAAATGGCTGCAAACAGATGAGCTACTGAACAACCATGCATCTTTGAAAAGCAGAAGTGGAGCCTCCTGCACAACTAACATAAATGGAGCAAGTGGTTTCTAGTCAACAACAAAACACTTGTCTTTTCCGGCAGGCATGCTGCAAGGTTGGAGACCTTGTCCTGTTGGGCGACGGGGCCTGGATAAAACCCGTGTTAAATGTCCGGAAGAGTCAGGAAGAGTCAGGAAGAGTCTGGAAGAGTCCGGAAGAGTCCGGAAGAGTCCGGAAGAGTCCGGAAGAGTCCGGAAGAGTCCGGCGGAGTCCGGCGGAGTCCGGCGGAGTCCGGCGGAGTCCGGCGACAACAGACGCTTAAATTCCGTAACAAAAGTACGTTTTTATCTTTTTTTTTTATCCTTTGTTTTAAAAAAAATCTCTTTCTCTTTTTTACTGTTTGTTCAATGTCACATGCTGTTTTTATTTTGTTTTTTAATTATGTAAAGCACCTTGAAATGCCTTGCTGCTGCTTAATAAAATATGATTGATTGATTGATTGATTGATTGATTGATTGATTGTACATCAAACAGCAGTAAAACCAGCTGACCAACTGGGGTTGCTAGGTAACGGGCGGAACTCTGCTGGGGTTGCTAGGTAACGGGGAAGCGCCGGCTGATTTGTGACGTTACATTCTGAAGGTTTTTAGAAACGGCTCGTTTTCCAGACACCAAGAAATATTAATTTATTAACAAAACTGTCTGGGTGTTTTTTTTTTTTAGAGCAGTAGAAACCCAAATGGAAGAACCAAAATATGAAATTTACACAATAGTTCCCCTTTAAGATGAAAACCTGATGGCATTGGAACAGATGATTGAAAATGAGTCGACTTTTAGGAGAATAAAGAGCTAAAACATTTGGCAAAATCAACACAAAAATGCTTCAACAGACACAAGATCATCTTTTTTCTACAGCTTTCTCTGTTCCAGCACCTGGATTCTGTAGAATGGTTGAGAAAAGCATAGAACTGATTTATTATTATTATTTTTTTAGCTATTATGCAGTAATACCCATTTCTCTCAGCAGGTGGCAGACTTTAACCTTTCAGTGAGATTGCTGCTTTTATTTCTCAAAATTGAAAACGGATGAGTTGTAGTCTATCAAAAAAATAATAACATGTGAATAAAATATTATGTTTTTCAAAAAATAAACAGTTTAAAGTCAAGAAAACACCTTAAAACAATAAAATACGTGTTTAGTTCCAGGGTTTTTTTGTCTTTGTTGGGTCAAATGCTGGCCCACAGGTTAAATATTTTACCCAAAAGGTCATAAAGAAACACCTAAATGTTAACCCTGACCTCTGACCCTTCAGAGATAGTAAACAGGCAACAACAAGACAGAAACAGAGAGTGAATCCAGATGCTGGGAAGGTTTTGTTTTGCCTGAGGAGCTAAGATGCTAACAATCAGCTAAAAGAAGATGCAATGCTGAGCAGATCTGCAGAGGCAGCAGCCAGAAAATAATTATTTTAATAAACTATAATGTGCGATTCTTCTCATTAGAGTCATGATTGATAGAAATTGGCGCAGGAACGATAAAGACCCTCTTCCATGTGTTTCTGCTTTAGTTTTCTTAAAGAGAAGAAGCCTTGAATGCTAAGTGTCGGCAGCTTCCTCACCTTTCTCTGGCGGGCGGCTGGACAGAGCGGAGAAGGTGAGGTACATGACGTAGCAGCTGATGATGGAGGCCTGAAGCAGCCCAGAGCGAGGCTGTTCTGTTTACAAACAACATTAAAAAAACCTTTAAATCACCAGAGACAAACTCATTTTAATAAATAAAAACATAATCTTGCTTATATCAGTTAGTTTTGTCTTATATCAAGAGCATTAAAGTAGAAAAATACTTGGTGAGGTTTTGTGTTTTTACAGTGTATCCGACCTAAATTAGTAACTGATTTAATGTCAGTCAGTGAAGGAACCATGTAAAAACATGGCGTCTGCTGGGGTTGCAGGTGTGGACGGTTCCTGTCCTCCGTCAGACTCACTCTGCTTGACGCACGGCGTGACGGCGATGAAGGACATGAGGCCGCAGAGCCCCAGGTTGACCCACAGCAGGACCTTGTTGAAGTGGCAGGCGATGGGGTGAGTGTAGTACTTGTACATGAAGGTGAAGGCCATGGTGGCGATGGTGTAGAAGAAGAGCGTGGCGCACATCACCGCCAGGTACCAGCGCTTGTTTTCTGCAGCTCCGGTCAACCTGGCGGGCAGATTAATAGAGGAGTTGCATTTAAATTAGCGGCGACCGAACGTTTTGTCAAAAAGCCCTGACCTAAAATCGTCAGACATTTAGTGATTAATCTAAGGAATTTTCTAGAAAACACTTGGAAATTTTCTGAGTTTCGAAAGTCAAAATTTGGCCAATTTCCACATTTTTTTTGTAGAAAATATCCAATTAATCTCTAAATTTCGGAGTTTTTTTGCGGAAATTTCCTTATTTTTTTTCTCTACACTACAGCTGTTTGATGATCGGAAGGTTGTAGGTTCAATTCCAGCTTCCTCCTGCCGCATGTCAACGTGCCCCTGTGCAAGGCACCTAACTGACCCGTGTATCGGTATATAAAAGTGTGTGTGCGAATGGGTGAAAGTCAATCTAATGTAAAGCGCTTTGAGTGGTCAAAATGATTGGAAAAGCATTATATAAGTTCAGCCAATTTACAATTTCGCACATCTTCTGGATTAAAAGAAAGTCAAGTCCGGCTGCTTGAAACTCAGTTTTTTTTATTTCTGCGTCTCTCAGTTTCTATTTCCCAGAATGAAAATTTCTGCTGCAGCTCAGCTCGTTCTGACTCACCAGTTTTTGTTCCAGGTGTGAGCAAACGCCGTGATGAGGATGAGCTGGATGAGGATGAAGGCAAACCCTCCCACCACACCAACATAATGCCAAGCTGGGAGAGGAAATCAGAGGAAAACAAGCGCTAATCAGCTAATTTATGGAAGCGATAACATCATTCCGCCCTGATATCAACCACATTTATGGCTCCCAACAGAAGGAAAAACACGCTGGAAAGATTTACGATCCTGTGATTAACTCTGAGCGCAAACCACTGCTGCCCTCTGGCGGCGCTTTAGAGGAAGTGCATGTGGGTTTGCTCACCGTGCAGGAAGGACTCTGTCGGGATGAAGAAGGCAGCAGTGCACATCCCCAGCAAGGTGATGAACTTTAAAAACCAAAACCTGACAAAAGAAAAAAATTTAAAAACTGTACAGTGCGTATTTTAGCTGAAAAATTACAAGACATTTTATTCAAGCATTTAAATAAATAGAGAAGCAGACAGAGAGGTAGAAACTAACTAAATTACATTTTTTATAAATAAATTATTAGCTTAGAGTCATAAACCTTTTCATTTTGGGTCATACAAAAATTATGAATCTTCTCAAAGTGCCGGTTGAACCAGAATTTATTGATTAAATCCACCAACTGCTAAAATATTAAGAAATAGCCGTATTTGCATTTGATAAGTAAGTTTAGTAATCAATAATTTATTTAGATCAAATAAATAATATTGAACATCTTTTCCAACAGGCGACAGTTGGTATTTTCTTCATAACTTTTGTGTTTTTATTATTATTATTGATTGATTGATTGATTCCTTTTTGTGATATTTTTTTCAGTCAAAATCACTGATTTTCTGGTGCTACTTCATAAAGTTCTGCCACATTTTGACAAACGGATCTATAACGTGTAGAAGTAAGAAACACCGCCACCTGCAGGTCGGAGTTTACGGCGGCGTTTTGGTGCAAATGGATATAGAAAAAAACTCTGAAATTTTGACTAAAATTAATCTTTTTAAATGTTTATTTTTTTTTTAATCTCCGAGCTTCAAATGTCTGACATTTTTTTACTTTTGGAAATGTTCTGAGTTTCACAGATTTGACAAAGCATCGAGTCTGAAAAGTTTTTCAGACTCAGAAATTTCCTTGTTTTTTCTAGAAAATTTCTGAGATTTTTTTGGGCAGAATTTACTCCTCCTTTTTGATGAACGTGTTTTGCATTGGCCATGACGTGCCGTCGCAGACGTTAGCATCACTTAGACCCAATAATTCAGAAAACTTTTGCAGAAATTTTGCAATAAACTCACCGTTATGCATTAGTAGCAAAGTGTGAGGATCTGTTGATTCTGCACCAATTTCCACAATCGTGGAATTGCAAAAAAAATAAAATAATAAATTGAAGTAATTGATTAATTCACAATTACCAACTTTAACATGGACAAACGTCATTATAAGTGAACTGGAACTTTTTCATCAATATTAAAGAATTACTGACGTAGAAAACTCATTTATCTTGCATAATAGTTACTTATACCTAATTTGTGTCTTATTTCAAGTGTAATAAGACATTTACACTTGAAGCCAGATAAAAATACTTGGTAAGATTGTGTGTTTTTGCAGTGTTGGGCCACGTTTTCTCCAGGTAAAACAGCTACTGAAAGTGGGTGTACTTTCTTTTTTACTTTGCACGTTTCTACCCAACATTTGAAAGCAGAGGATGAAGTCTGATTTGTGCGGCTCCAGGGTTCTGGGCCTGTTCTTGCAGACCACTGCGACCTGCCAAAGACCCTGCAGCCTTTTCACTGAGGCTCCACTAAGACTCTTATTCCAAAGAGCAGCAACAATCCAGGCTGTCAAATCCTAATCCGTGCTGCGTCACAGCACTAATCGAGCGCTCTGCAATGGAAAGCGCAGCAACAAAGAGCTTTAAATAGACGAGCAGGTCTGGTCAGGTGAGCTGCAGGGAATACTTTCTCCTTAAAGCATGAAGGGAAGTATTTAAAGAAAAGATTAGGACTTATTGTTGCTCAGACAAAGTAAAAGTAATGACTTAAATCCAAACGTATTTGGTAAAACGGCACTGGATTACGGTAGAGGATTAGGACGACGGAAAAAAAAAGACAATTCAGATTGAAGTGAGAATTCCATAATTCCAAACCAAATCAATGCCTTTCAGTGTGAAACTAATGAAACTGTTGTGCATCAGTTTTAAAGTCCCTCCTCTGGCTCCCTGTAGCTCAGAGAATAGACTTTAAAATACTGATGTTAGTTTATAAATCACTGAACGGTTTAGCACCACAATACCTTAAAGATCTGTTATTACAGTACCAACCGTCTAGACCCCTCAGATCTTCTGGTTCTGGTTCTGCTCTGCATCCCCAGAACCAGAACCAGACGAGGAGAAGCAGCATTCAGTTTCTATGCACCACAGATTTGGAACAAACTTTCAGAAAACTGTAAAACCTTTAAATCTCAACTTAAAACCCACCTGTTTTAGTTGCTTATGGCTAAATTAGGGTTAGAGTGCCGGTTTTGATGTCTTCGATGTTTTTATGTCTTTAATGTTTTTAATTTCTTTTTCTTTCTTTTCGACGTTTTAATGATGTAAAGCCCCACGGAAAACGTCCCAGTTAAACGACGTTTAACTAAAGTTCTACGGGGTTTAGAGTCCCAGTTGACGGAGTTTCAACTAAAAACCTAGAGGTTGGAGTCCATGTCAAACGGTGTTTTTGACTAAAGTCCCTGAGGGTTAGAATCCCAGTTAAACGATGTTTAACTAAAATTCTACGGGGTTTAGAGTCCCAGTTGACGGAATTTCAACTAAAAACATAGAGGTTGGAGTCCTTGTCAAACGGTGTTTTTGACTAAAGTCCCTGAGGGTTAGAATCCCAGTTAAACGATGTTTAACTAAAGTCCTACAGGGTTTAGAGTCCCAGTTGACGGAGTTTCAACTAAAAACCTAGAGGTTGGAGTCCTTGTCAAACGGTGTTTTTGACTAAAGTCCCTGAGGGTTAGAATCCCAGTTAAACGATGTTTAACTAAAGTCCTACAGGGTTTAGAGTCCCAGTTGACGGAGTTTCAACTAAAAACATAGAGGTTGGAGTCCATGTCAAACGGTGTTTTTGACTAAAGTCCCTGAGGGTTAGAATCCCAGTTAAACGATGTTTAACTAAAGTTCTACGGGGTTTAGAGTCCCAGTTGACGGAGTTTCAACTAAAAACCTAGAGGTTGGAGTCCATGTCAAACGGTGTTTTTGACTAAAGTCCCTGAGGGTTAGAATCCCAGTTAAACGATGTTTAACTAAAGTCCTACAGGGTTTAGAGTCCCAGTTGACGGAGTTTCAACTAAAAACCTAGAGGTTGGAGTCCTTGTCAAACGGTGTTTTTGACTAAAGTCCCTGAGGGTTAGAATCCCAGTTAAACGACGTTTAACTGAAGTCCTAAAGGGGTTTTAATGTTTTTTTTAATCTCTTTCTCTTTTTCACTGCTTATTTCTGTTTTTATTTTAATCATGTAAAGCACTTTGAAATGCCTTGCTGCTGAAATGTGCTATACAAATAAAATTTGATTGATTGATTGATCAGTAGTAAAAATACTCATAAAAATCATTTTTTTCCAAAAGTAACTGATGTAAATGTAGCTAGATGAACAAAACCAAATTGCGGGCGACTGACCCGTTGTGTATGAGCGCCCTGAAGTCCTGACTGGACTTGACGTCGATGAGGAAGATCGCCATCATCAGGTAGAAACAGGAAGTGCCGAAGCAGACTCTGTAGACCGCTGAGTATCCCACCAGCATCTCACAGTGGCCTCCGCCGTGCGCCTGGTCGCACACCACGTTGAAGAAAGGCACCTGAAGCACAAAACACAGCTTCATCAGACCCCAAACTTCCCTGAATCAGACGCACAGATTTGGAACGATTTCCATTTAATTAAGTCAGAAATACACTGTAAAAACACAAATACTTACCAAGTAATTTTGTCTAGTTTCCAGTGCAATTATGTCAGCACACTTTAAATAAGACAAACCTAACTTACAGTAACTTTTAAGAAAGATACAGAAGCTTGTTTTAAGCTAATAATTTCTTAAAATTGATGAAAAAGTTCTAGTTCCACTGGCAGATTATTTCACTTACAAGACATTTATCCCAAGTTACAAGTGAAACTAGAACTTTTTAATCAATATTAAGGAATTGTTGACTTATTGAGCAGCTCTTACTTGTTGCTAAAAACGTTAATTGCAAGTTAGTTTGTCTTATTTCAAGTTTATTAAGATATTTGTACTATAAACTAGACAATACTTGTTAATATTTTGTGCTCTTGACAAGGATTAGTGGCCAAGAACATACTAAATATTTAGTTACCAAGAAAAGGCATTTAATTAGCAAGTTAATTATTTATCTTCTAGCTAAATAGTTAGTTGAACAAATATTCAGCTAGCAAGCTGAATATTTTCAAGCTAGTTTTCAGCTTTCAATCTAATGATTTAGCTTCAAGCTAGCTATTTAGTTAGCAAGCTAGCTGAATGTTTAGCATATACATGAATGAATAATGGTTTTTCAAAGGCTTGCAACCCTTCACAGCTGTAGTTAGCAGTACAGCTCCAGTACAGCTAACCTGCTTTTCTGAGGCAGCTAGCCTTGTTTTGTGTGATTATCTAATCAAATAATTTGATTTTACAGCATCTGGTTCTGTGGAAACACTAAATATGTAATTAGCTTACACAGTTTTGCTTAAAATCTTTGCGTTTTTCTTTTGCTACATGCTCACATATGAATGCAACCTTTGAATTGAAAGTATGTGTTTGCTCCTTATGCCACGTTAAACTCACATTTTCCCTGACGAGCTCAGAGACGGTGCGGGACAACATGAGGCAGGAAACGGCGCAGCTCATGATGTGGAAGAGGGTGTACATGACCCGCGTGCTGGTGGACGATTTGACTGGAGGGCAGAAGGCACAGCAGAGCGAGCAGGGAGCCGGTCCACAGCAGCAACAAATCTGAGGAGAATCAATCGAAAACTGAAGGAAATGAAGGAAAGAGCAACACTTTGTGTTGAAGGATGACCTGCAATGATCCTTCAACAGGTTAAAACGGGTCGATGGCTGACACGAGACGTTTTCATCTCATTGTTTGCACAAAATAATTCAATAGATAATGAGACTTTAGTCTGCTCTGATCAACGTTCACACTCGTACATTGAAATGGCTGCGGACAGATGCACAATTATACAACCATACATCTTTGAAAAGCAGAAGCAGAGCCTCCTGCACAACCAACACAAATACATTAAGTCAACAACAAAAGCTGGCCAAAGGTGTTGCTAGGCAACGGGCCCGGCCCTCCTGGGGTTGCTAGGTAATGGCACAGTGCACATTGAATGCCATGTAACAATAGGAAGGTTTTTGAAATGACTCATTTTCCAAACACCAAAAACATCAACTTACTGTCAAAAAACAGCTGGGAGTTTTTTTTAAGTGCAGTTGAGACCCAAATGGAAGAACAAAACAAAATGCACAAAATATGAATTTTGCACAAAACTTTGTAGATCAGTATTTGAATATTCATAGATGTATCCAGTAATAAATTAGAGAAGCGTTTCTGAGAATGAGGTGAGTCCAATTCTCTGTTTATCGTAATTAAATTTCAATCAATCAATCAATCAATCGTATTTGTACAGCACATTACAGTAACAAGGTAATTCAAAGTGCTATTTAGCTTCTAAAGGTATCTATTTAGCTTGTAGCTAAATAGTTAGCTTGCTAACTAAATACCTAGTTTGAAACTAAAGATTTAGCTTGCTATACATGAAACCAAATATTTAGTCACCAAGCTAACTATTTGGTTTCAAACTAGGCATTTAGTTAGCAAGCTAACGGTTTAGCTAGGCTAAATAGCTAGCTTTAAACAAAATATTTAGTTAGCAAGCAAACAAGCTGTTTCAAGCTAAATATTTTAGTTTGCAGCCAAACTAAGTTTAGCTTTGAACTTAGCATTTAGTTGACAACCTTTCTGGATATTTTGAATATAAATGAATAAATATGGTGGAAATATGACTGAAAAAAAATATCTTATAACAGGTGAAATAACCCAAATGAATGAGTTAAACTCTTTCATTCAACTCAAATGAGTTCAGCACAGATTCAAAGCATCAACCAGTCTGCAGTCGGGTTGGTTTGCATCAAATAACCTACATTACCAGACTTGGCAGCAGCAACGTTGGTGACAGATTAATCTAATGAAACCAGCAACATTCGGATCCCGTCTCCGCTGATCCTGAGCTAAATCTTAGGAGCCGTGCACATCTGTCTGCTGCCACAGTAAACTCTGCAGTCTGGAGGTCAGCCTGGTTTATTCGGGCCACAACATGACGAGCGGGACAGGATAAATCCTCCTGTCCCGCTCGTTCTGCTCCTGTTGGAGAACAGCTGATCTACATGCTAATGGAGGGATGTGCGGTTTTATGGCTGCACTGCGTGAACGGTGCGTTCCCACGAATTATTACTCTGCAAGTGCAAATCATAATCTGAAGAACCATGCAGAGATTACCCATCAGTGTGAGGAATGGACATTAATCATTTATGCTTTTCAAATTCAGGCACTTTGAAGAGACATTTTGCTCAATGAAATATATAAAACATTCACAGATGTTTTCTGGATAATAAAAAAAATAGTTTTCTTTAAAAAAAATTGGAATTATCAAAATGTTACTTGATTTTTTAAATTTTTCTTTGTTTTAAACCTTGTTTAGAGTTTATTTTAATCTTACCTGCATTTCACAAGATGCACGTCTTAGTTTTGCTTAATTCAGGGGTGACCAAAGTGTGGTCTGTGGGCCATAAGTGGCCCCTCGATTGATTTTGTGTGGCCCAAGCACACGTACTTGATACAGATAAACTTTTTGTTTGTAATTAGTGAAAATTTATTATAAACAAATGAAAGTGTTATTATAATGAAAAGCATTAATATTTGTTTTACATTCTCTTTGGTTTTAAAGTAAACAGGAACACATCTATTAGTGACTTTTCCTCAAAAGCAGATGCACCAAAATCTGGTTTTCATGAATTTATTAAACATCTATAAATATATGAAATTCTTTCCCAAAAGTGAAAAAAAAAATCCTGTGTTTTACGGCTGAAACTTTTCCCTTTTCCCCCAAAAATGCACAAATTGAATTCCTTTCTTTTAATAAAGCATTAACATTTTTTTAGGCATCCAGTGACTCATTCTTACAAATGTCTGACTACTTTATTTTAATTATTACATTTAGTTCATTGTTAAGCAGGTAAAAATATTTAAGAAATTATATATTTTTGAGTTTGCAGCTTGCTAACTAAATTTAGCTTCAAATTAAGTACTTAGCTTGCAAACTAACTGACTACAGTGGAAATATCTTTGAAATGAAGCTTAAAACAGGTTAAATAACCCAAATCACTGCTAATATTTCAGAACCTCAATCATTCAACTCAAATGAGTATAACGCAGATTCAAAGCATTAAAGATCTTGCTTTGCATCAAATAGCAAGCTAGCTGCTTAGCTTGCTAACTAAAAAGTTACCTCTGAACAAAATATTTAGCTAGCAAGCTAACTAGCTTTGGGCCTGCCGGTTGTTCTGACTTGAGAAATTTTTCCCCTGTGACAAAAAGTTTGGACACCCCTGGGTTAGTTAGTCGGCCTTTTTCCTCAGACTGAGATGCTAATGTTACTCAGTGGGGTCAGGAGGTCCTGGTTCCTCTCCAGCTAAGGTTCCGGGTGAGAGGCGGGGTCACCCTGGACAGGTCGCCAGTCTGTCGCAGGGCAACACAGAGACACACAACCATGCACACACACACTCACACCTAGGGGCAATTTGGAGAGACCAGTTAACCTGACAGTCATGCTTTTGGACTGTGGGAGGAAACCGGAGTACCTGGAGAAAACCCACCATGCACAGGGAGAACATGGAGACTCCATGCAGAAAGACCGGGAATCGAACCCAGAACCTTCTTGCTGCAAGGCAACAGCTCTACCAACTGCGCCACTGTGCAGCCCTTAATGTTACTCTTCACTTTCTGAATTAAAAACTTACAAGACTTTGGAGCAAAGAGGAAGTTAATATTAAATATGTTGGATTGAGTTATTTTCCTGTGCAAAGATCTTGAGCTGACAGAAATCCCGGTGAAAACCGTTCAGCTGCTGAAACTTGGTCGCCTCTCTGGACCCGTGTGACGGACAGGTGTCTGTCCTGTGGCCCAGTTTGAGGTTCATAATACAGGATTACAGATCGCTGAGGGAAGCTGCTGCAGCGAGAGACGGAGATTATCTCCCATAAACACAGAATGATCGCTCAGATTTAAAAATAGCCAAATTACACTGGCAGTAATGCACAACAATCACAGCTGAGGAGAGAATTACTAGCTCCAACCTGTGAAAACATCATTGTTCATGAAGAGGAAATACCTTTCAACACAACGTTTTCTGGTTAAGAACGCTTACATTATGCTAATTTCAACTCAGATTAAATTATTCCACAGAAAGAGAAACCAAAAGGCTCGACATTGTTAGCCAGCTGATGCTACTTGTGAACATTTTAACCTGGATTAGTTGCAGTTAAAGTTTCCGACTCGTCTTCTGATGAACCTTTTGTCAGCTTTTTTTTGTTTTTTTCATGAATCTCTCAAGTTTCTTCAGATTTTGCAGAATATTTTTGTGTGTTGAAATTTTACACGTTTCAGCCAGTGATCCTTTAAAATTCTCAAATATCCTTCTTAATTTACGGTTAAAATTTTAATTCAAGAATGCTTTATGGCTGAATAACCAGCAAATGTCAGTTGTTCCCATTACTTTTCTTAACGTAACTCTGCAAAGATTGTTCTTTGGTTTTGTTTTTTTGTAGTAATTCTTGAAAAAAACAAACAATTTTCATCCTTTTCAAACTCTTAGAGCTTAAGATATTCTTTTAAATCCAAACTGATTATTTTTGGAGTGACGTTCTGATGCTACAAGGTGCATAAATTTGGATGAAACTCCTCAGTTTTTAATAGATTTTATAAAAAAAAGTTGGGGAGGTTTAACTACATTATTGCACAAAAATGATGTTCAGCTGCTGCTTTCACAGAGTGCACACATTAAATAGATCCTATTTCGTCATAGAAATTAAAATATTACTGAAAAGTTCAGGAAACTGACGTTTTTTTCTCACTTCAAATGGTTGGAACTGAAAGAGCAGACAGTTTGCGTTTTGTTTACAGTGGGAGTAATTTAAAATAATGGCCTATAGTGTTTCTCAACAAGTTCACCCTGAAAACAGGCTGCAAGATGCTGAAAGAAGTCTGAAACTTCATCAATGGACTCAGTCTGAGGGTTCACACTGCAGCCTGAAGTGATTCAGATCTTTTTGACGTAATGCGACCTGTATCCGATCTTTTCATGGCGGTGTGAACAACACAAGTTGGATTCTTTTTCAAAATGTGACCCATATCCGATACGTATCCGATTCAAATGCGACCATAACGTCCAGGCCGTATTATTCTGAGTCACTGATTTAGGGCTGTTGTAAACGATTATTTTAGTAATCGAGTAATCTATAGATTTTTCTTACGATTAATCGAGTAATCGGATAAAAACAATTATGAAATAAAATATTGGTAAATCTTCCATAACACCAGTGTTACTATCGGATATCAACATCAGTCTATTTTTTCCACATTTGAGCTTCCATACCAGTTACTTTTTTGTAGACCGGGGGAGAAATACGGGATGTTTACGGCTCCTCCGTTCAGAAACTCATCTACCAGCCATGTTCCGCCTCCCGTTTGTTCAGACCGGGATGATATAAGTTTATTGTGCGGTTCGTCCATAAAGCTGCTCTTACCCTGTAAGCATCAACCCTCAGCCGCCCGCCGTGTTCAGTCTCTCCGCTCACCTGTAGAAATCCTCCTCAGCTTCTTCCCGCCGTTCAACCAGCAGCTCCGGAGCAGAAAGGCTGCCGGACTCCCGGCATCGCGCCGGTCATTTTAAGGATGTTTATTGGTCCCACAAAAACGATGAAAACCCGGAATTATCACCAATCTGTAAAATCCCCGCGGGCCGAACTTGAAGATTGGACGTTATGCCGCTAACACGTAGCTTCCGTCAACAACTCAGAGGCGGAAGTCAGAGCTCCGCGCAACGCAAATAATGTTCCGGCTGAAACACGGTGCGCTAAATGATAAAACATAAATTAACGAAGCTTCGAGGCAGGTCAATTTTCCTCGAGGAATTTTAATAATCGAGGTACTCGAATCACTCGAGGAATCGTTTCAGCCCTACACTGATTCTCAACAAATCTCACTATTCTGCTCCTGATACGAGCAAGTGGGAAGAAAAATAACAACCATGAGGATTAAGTTGTTAATTTGTTGCTCCTGCCTGATAACAACTTCAAATATATAAGCTAAGCTACACCGTTAGCCTCCATGTTTACTTCCGCAAACACTGAGCTCTTCTTCTTCTTTTCATGGCGGTTGGCAGAACACTGAGAACGCTGACGCTATGGCGCCCTCTACTGCGCATGCGGGACACTTTCAGGTCGTTTGTCCGTTTTGACTGCAGAACGCATACAGGTCGCATTTACTGGCAGTGTGAACGGCCCCGGCAAGAAAATCGAAATTGAGTCACTTCAGGCTGCAGTGTGAACGCAGCTGAAGGTGCGAAGCTGTTCAAGCAGAAGGAAACTGCACAGGTTTGACTTTTATTCCAGGTTTACATGGAAGTAGGTCAGATTATGTTTTGCGATGAAGAGGAGAGACAAAAACCAGAACTTCAGTAGTAATATTATTTGTACAGATAAAATTTAATTATTTAGACAGAAAACCTCATGCCAGCTGTGAAGCAGCGAAGTGGAAGTGTGATGTTTGGGGATGTGTTGCAGTAAATCAGTAAATCCAGAGAACTGATCCTTTATTTTCCAAAAAATAAGAATCAGTATAAGTCAGTGTGTGATTTTCTTTAGATAAATATATTATTTAAAACTAAAAAAAGCTTCTGGTTGCAGTTTTTGTCTAATAAAGAGGAACTTTGAGTTTATTTTTAAGATGTTTGTGTTTCAGGCTCCATCCAGTCAAAGCAGATTCTGGTTTTGGTTTTGATTTCTGGACAGCATCTGGTGCAACGAAGTTAAACAAAACTAACTTACAAGTAACTTTTCAGCAAGACAGAGGAGCTTTAGTGCCACTGGCAGATTGTTTTACATAAAACAAGGGAAATATTTTGAAAAAGTGCTAATTCCACTTGTACTTTTTAATCATTGACCTAATGTTGCTCTCAGATGCGTTTTGCTTTTAGAGCAATACTAATATGTCAAACTGATTCTGTTTAAGAAACGCTTATGTGTGGCAGCAGCAAATTACTGGTGTGGCTATTAAAATTAATTAATTAGTTTGGGTAGATTTTTGTTGTAGTCGATTAAATAGACATTTGAATAAAAAGATGTCACTTAAACATGATAAAAGAAACAAGAAACGTGTAAAAATGCAAATATTTTTCCTCAGAAGTCAAGACAGTAGCTAAAACCTGTCACTTTTTAGAGAGCAGTCCATCTGGCCCAAATCCTTCGGCCTGTGCTCAGGACTCTAAAGTCCTGAGCACAAATAATCTGGGTCATAATCTGGAAGCAGTAAAGCGTAATTTCAACAAAATCTGGACTCAGAATGACGCTGCTCACAAGGTTTCACAAAAGACGAGCCAAAAATAAAAAGATAAATCGTCCAGAACTCCAGAAAAACTCAAACATCCTAAACTCACTGCGTAAACGCTCCACTGCTGAAGAAAAGCTTTAAACTTATGTAAAGTTTGACAGAGAAGGAACAAACTTAGACTTTTCAAACTCCTGCAGACGTAAAACGTGTTTGTTGTTCTGAACTGCTGTAGTTTTCACTCATGCAGAACATGAAGAACATTTTGTACTTTTAGCTGTTGCACAGAGCAGCTCGCAGTTACTTTTCATAAAATACTTCAGATTAGAAATCACTTAATCACTTAACTCCAACAAAATGCATCATGGTCAGCAACATTAATATAAACTCAGAATAAAAAGGGAATTTTCTTTCTTTTCTTTGCTTTTTTTTTACCTTCAGCAACACTGCAAAACACAAAATATCACCAAGTATTTCTGTCCAGTTTCTAGTGCAAACGTCTTAGTTCACTTACAAATAATGTTTAAGCAAAATATAGGAGCTTAATGCTGTAAAAAAACAGAATGTCTTATTGTCAGTGAAATAATCTGCCAGTGGAAATAATACGTTTTGTTTTAAATACTAAGGGATTTTTGACTTTTGAGCTAATATCTTGCAGAAAAGTTACTTGCAAGTTAGTTTTGTAAGGCAGCGTATTAGTGTTACTGTATTATTATTACAGTGTTATTGTAAATAGAAGAAAACTGAGTTTGATACCAAAAAACTCAGAAATTTAAATTCATTTCACAGTTTCTAGAAAAATCTTGGACATTTCTGATCTTAAAAGTAAAAAAAATTCCAGGAAAAACTCAAATGTTGAGATTAATTTCACATATTTTACAGAAAAAACTTTTAAACTTTCTGAACTCGTAAAGTGGAAAATTTTTCAACTTTTGTAAATTTTCTGAGTTTCAAAAGACGTTAATGTCCAAATTTTTTTCGAGACAATTTCTGAGAATAATCTCAAAATTTCTAAAAAAAAAAAAAAAAATTTCTCACAAATGTTTGACTTTTGTAGCTCAGAAATGTCCAAGATTTGTCTATAAAATTTCTGAGTAATCTGGATTTTGTTTTACTCCTATTTCCCACCTTTAAAGTTTTGTCTTGTTTCAGGGTTCATGCTAGAAAGTGGACCATCAATGGTAACATTTTGTGGTTTTGCAGTGAAATCTTTTACATCTTCTGACTTCAGGAGCTTTTCTGAGAGCCGGTCATGTCAGCCAGGCTTCTTCTCAGTAAAATCCAAGTAAAAACAGAGAAAACAGATTTAAAATCTCCTTTCTCTGTGGTCTCAGCTCAGCTGTGAAGTCTCTCCTCCGGGTCTGCGGCTCCTCAGCTCTCACCTGATAGGCCACCATGTTGAGGAAGTAGCTGTAGACGCTGGTGCGGCTCATCCCCTGCGTGGCCGACATCGTCCCTCTCATGTGTTTGTCGTCGCCCACCGAAGCTCTACATTTGGCCATGAACTTCCAGCTTTTTCCCCCAGAGAGAGCGCCTCACATCCTCCAGGAGGCCGGAGCCCTCCGGCAGGCCGGTCAGAGGATTAGCGGCGGATCCGGTCCGGCTGGAGCCCAGAGCCTCAGCCCGAGCCCGGGCCGCACCGCCTGGCAGCAGAACCGCTTGCTTTGTTGCCCATGTC